>NW_028135561.1:0-209213 GCF_964662115.1 Mustela nivalis | reverse complement strand
GCAAATATGACTGTGAACCATTGCTGAAAATATGTTTGTGTCCAGGTATCTTAAAATTACATATAAAGCTTTCATAATTTTGAGTTCTGCTAAGCTCTCCAACCCTTTCTACTGTCTGCCCTTTTCTCTGGCATTCTGAACTGCTGGTGATGTCTTCCTCTTTGATTCCTGTATTTTAGACAGGTATTTACCCTGTTGTGTGCATCTCTCCCTTGTCTTACTATGGGCTTGTATACTCCCCCCATTTTCTGCCCTTTAGCCCCTTTGAATCTGTCTGACCTCAGTGTTGCTGTCTCAGTTCAGGCATTATCTCTACAAAATCCATTCCTGACACCTTTTATCTACATGCTTCTTTAAACCTGGGTACCTAGCACTTACTGGGTACTCAGTAAATAATTACTGAGTAAAATAAAGAGTGTTTACACAGAGATGATTTATGAGATTATCCCACACAGGGACTCCTGGGAGCTCAATCGGTTGAGTGTCCAACTCTTGATTTTGGCTTAGGTCATGATTTCAGAGTTGTGAGATCAAGCCCCATGTGGGGCTCAGTGCTGGGCATGGAACCTGGTCAAAATTCTTGCTCCTTCTTCTCCTCCTTCCCCCTTAAAAAAAGAGAAATAGAGAGATTGTCTCATACAGTTTAGTAACAAAAGGAATATATATACATAAAGAAGTATCTTACAGTTCATGTGGTGAAGATGCACTAGAAAAATCTGTATAGTACTAATGTAGCCCCAAAGAAAGTGATCTATCTATCTAAGGAAGGGTAGCCTTAATCAAGGATGACTTTACATAGCAGTCTGTGTCCTATAAGATGTGAAGAAATTTGTCAAGTAGTAGAGGAAAACATTTTAGGAATCTTTCCATTCATCAGGGAAATACACCCCTAGGAAGGTTGTACACTGATACAGGCATAAAAAATACTGGTAATTTTGGAAACCATGAATAATGTTGTAGTTGAAGCTTAGGGTGTTGTTTAAGAGATACTACAACAAGATAAAGAATAGTCTTTTGTGATTTTATATCTTTCTGCTGCATTTTTTAAAAATTTACTTGTTTGACAGAGAGAGAGAGATTACAAGTAGACAGAGAGGAGGGCAGGGAGAGGAAGGGAAGCAGGCTCCCTGCTGAGCAGAGAGCCTGTTGCGGGGCTTGATCCCAGAACCCTGGGATCATGACCTGAGCCAAAAGCAGAGGCTTAACCACTGGGCCACCCAGGTGCCCCTCATTCTGCTGCATTTTAAAAATTTGTTTCTGATTGTTTTGTTTCTTGATATTACGTGGGCGAATTTGTGAATGATTCTTTGAGATGTTTGTATGCCTTTAACCTAGTGACATTTAGTATTTCCCAAATGGTTTGCTGAAAATTTTTTAATTAATTTTTTATTTTTTATAAACATATATTTTTATCCCCAGGGGTACAGGTCTGTGAATCACCAGGTTTATACACTTCACAGCACTCACCAAAGCACATACCCTCCCCAATGTCCATAATCCCACCCCTTTCTCCCAAACCCCCTACCCCCAGCAACCCTCAGTTTGTTTGGTTTGCTGAAATTTTTGATAATTAAAAGTATTTCTTAAATATTCAGCTAAAGATTAAGTTTAATTTAAACTCTTAATTGATAAGATGTTGTTTTCTATCTTTATGAAAGTTAAAGTTTTTATCTAACCATTCTAATTTGTCCATTTTAATAAAATATATAGATTTTTCAGCAGAACTAGACTTAGAAATGACAACAGAAAAAGAGGAAGAATGTTTTAATGAAAGTGAAAATAAACACCTGCAGGTATATACAAATTTAAATTTAAATTTCCAATTTTATATTGTTTTCCCTGCTTTAAGAATGTAACATAGTTCAATTGAAATGATCTTCTGAACAGAATGTATTGAAGTTGATAGATTATAACCCAATA
This sequence comes from Mustela nivalis, assembly GCF_964662115.1. NCBI lineage: Eukaryota > Metazoa > Chordata > Mammalia > Carnivora > Mustelidae > Mustela > Mustela nivalis. The sequence goes on along the minus strand of NW_028135561.1, from coordinate 207,293 downwards.
TTTAGTTTTTGTAAAATTTTATAAGTTACCAAATTTAAAATATTGTTAGAATTTATCGTAGCTTATAGTTAAACTTTATCCTTGGAATTGGACCAAAAAAATTCCTGAATATTGTTTGCTTCTTCCATTTTTGTAAGTTTTTACATGCTAAAAAGGTAACATCAAATACTGAACCCTATGTTTAAGCAGTTGAAATTATGAGCAGTATAACAATGATGACTACTGACTTAGACTCATGTAGAAGGAGTGGTTCTTGGTCGTTCTTAATGTGCAGTTCTCAGTGGTTCAAAATGTGCAGTTCTGTATTGCCTGTCACTAATGCCAAGATTAAAGATTTATTTTGCCTTGTGATCTCTGTGTAGTTGACTTCAGAGAGTAGGGTCATAAAATCAACACAATTGCCCATTGTAGAATCACACCTTCCAGGATGGGACGTTTCTAGTTGGGTAATAAACAGGCACATTTTCAGTTATTTCATTTCAGTATAGGGAATCTGTAAATATTATTAACATTTTTTCTTATCTACTCTCTGTGGACGTAACAATAGCTGGATACAGGCAGATAATTTATAGTGATGTATAATACTACTATCATAGTATATAATTTGAATTAAAATTTAGGAATTTGTTTTTCTTTTCTGATTGATGCTTATTGATTTTGGCTCCTAATAATAAGTTTGCCTATTCTCGAGTTATTAATCTTTAAAAAACATCCTCAAAGGCATTATTGGGGCTCACTGTTTAAGGTATGGTAAGATAAAATGTTTTTAAGTTTGTAACATTGAAAATCATGTAATTCATTTTTTGGTAGATGTAACAAGTAATGAATTGTTTAGTTTAAAAAACTGACAAAGTTAAGTTTATGGATTTGTGTTTTTCTTCTGTTTCAGGCTAGGGCAAGTTATTTTTCGCTTCTTAGTTACAATCCAGTGATTTCTTTTTTTATTATCGTATGGTACTCACCATACAGTACATCATTAGTTTTTGATGTAGTATTCTGTGATTTGTTGTTTGTGTATAACACCCAGGGCTCCATGCAACACATGCCCTACTTAATACCCATCATTGGGCTCACTCAACTCCCCCACCTCATTCCCCTTTAAAATCCTCAGTTTGATTCCCAGAGTCCATAGTCTCTCATAGTTCATCTCCCCCTCTGATTTCCCCCCCCTTCATTTTCCCCTTCCTTCTAATTCCTCCATGATATTCCTTATGTTCCACAAATAAGTAAAACCATGTCATAATTGTCTCTGTTTGACTTATTTCACTCAGCATAATCTCCTTCAGTTCCATTACGTTGATGCAGATGTTGGTATTCACCATTTTTGATGGCTGAGGGATATTCCATTGTATATATGCATATTTCCATCACTATTATTTATAATGTTACTTTGATTTAATGTATATTACTTAGGTATAAAATATATAAAAAATTTAGTTTTATGCTAATAGTAACTATGATATTTATAGCTAAAATCATTAATTTATTGGAATTCTTGGCTTCTCATATAAACCCTATGTATATTTTCTGAATGAAGGGATGGAGGGTAAATTGAGATAAATATGCATGTTGGCTATTTTTTTAAAAAATATTATTTTTAGAGAGAGAGAGCATGAGTAGGGGAATGTGTAGAGGGGGAGGGAAAAGGAAGGATAAGAATCTCAAGCAGACTCTGAGTGCAGAGCCTGACTCAGGGTTGGATCTTAAAACCTTGAGATCATGACTCGACCTGAAACCAAGAGTAGGACACTTAACCAACTGAGCTACCCAGGCATCCCAGTTTTGGATCTTTTATGTTAAAATAAGGGCTAAATCACCTTGAGACTATGATGGAATTAGTTAAGTGATTTGTAAAGAAAGTTTATTTCACATACTATATCTACCTGTATATCTATGACAAATTTAACTGTTATTTAAATTAAAATTTGAGTTATTCATGTAGGAAAAAATCATTGTATTTAAAAAGGCCATTTCTTTTGAACATTTTTTTTAAGTTCTCTTAAGCTGTTGACTTTTTTTTTTAACAGAGTCATCCAAAATCCTAATGAAAATATGTCTTTTGGTTGTGGAAGAACGGTATTATACTGAAAAACAACTTTGTCGAGAACAGGATGCCAGAATATTTTTCAGAGTCCATAGTCTGTCATGATTCACCTCCCCTTCCAATTTACCCCAACTCCCTTCTCCTCTCTAACACCCCTTGTCCTCCATGATATTTGTTATGCTCCACAAATAAGTGAAACCATATGATAGTTGACTCTCTCTGCTTGACATTTTTCACTCAGCATAATCTCTCTCAGTCCCGTCCATGTTACTACAAAAGTTGGGTATTCATCCTTTCTGATGGAGGCATAATACTCCATAGTGTATATGGACCACATCTTCCTTATCCATTCATCCATTGAAGGGCATCTTGTTCTTTCCACAATTTGGTGACCTTGGCCATTGCTGCTATAAACATTGGGATATAGATGGTCCTTCTTTTCACTACATACCCAGGAGTGCAATTGCAGGGTCATAGGGAAGTTCTATTTTTAATTTCCTGAGGAATCTCCACACTGTTCTCCAAAGAGGCTGTACCAACTTGCATTCCCCCCCACCAACAGTGGAAGAGGGTTCCCCTTTCTCCAATCCTCTCCAACACATGTTGTTTCCTGTTTTGTTAATTTTGGCCATTCTAACTGGTGCAAGGTGATATCTCAATGTGGTTTTAATTTGAATCTCCCTGAGGGCTAATGATGATGAACATTTTTTCATGTGTCTGATAGCCATTTGTATGTCTTCATTGGAGAAGTGTCTGTTCATATCTTCTGCCCATTTTTTGATATGTTTGCCTGTTTTGTGTGTGTTGAGTTTCAGGAGTTTTTTATAGATCCTGGATATCAACCTTTTTTTTTTCTTTTTCTTTTTTAAAGATTTTATTTTCCATTGGACAGACAGTAGTAGTAGAAACAAGTACGCAGAGAGGCATGCAGAGAGAGAGGAAGGGAATCAGGCTCCCCACTGAGCAGAGAGCCCGACATGGGGCTCCATCCCAGGATCCTGGGATCATGACTTGAGCCGAAGGCAGAGGCTTTAACCCACTGAGCCACCCAGGCGCCCCTGGATATCAACCTTTTGTCTGTATTGTCATTTGCAAATATCTTCTCCCATTCCGTGGGTTGCCGCTTTGTTTTTTTGACTGTTTCCTTTGCTGTGCAGAAGATTTTGATTTTGATGAAGTCCCAAAAGTTTATTTTTGTTTTTGTTTCCTTTGCCTTTGGAGACATATCTTGAAAGAAGTTGCTGTGGCCGATATCGAAGAGATTACTGCCTCTGTTCTCCTCTAGGATTTTGATGAATTCCTGTCTCACGTTTAGGGCTTTTATCCATTTTGAGTTTATCTTTGTGTACGGTGTAAGAGAATGGTCGAGTTTCATTCTTCTACTTATAGCTGTCCAGTTTTCCCAGCACCATTTATTGAAGAGACTGTCTTTTTTCCACTGGATATTTTTTTCCTGTTTTGTCGAAGATTAATTGACCATAGAGTTGGGGATCCATATCTGGGCTCTCTACTCTTTTCCACTGGTCTATGTGTCTGTTTTTATGCCAGTACCATGCTGTCTTGGCGATCACAGCTTTGTAATAAAGCTTGAAATCAGGTAACGTGATGCCCCCAGCTTTATTTTTCTTATTGTTATAGTTAATTTTTATATTTTGTTTTATATTTCCTTAGTGATTCAGGATCTTTTCTGATTCCATACAAATTTTTGGATTATTTGCTCCAGCTCTTTGAAGAATACTGGTAGAATTTTGATCAGAATGACATTAAAAGTATAGATTGCTCTAGGCAGTATAGACATTTTAACAATGTTTATTCTTCTGATCCAAGAGCATGGAATGGTCTTCCATCTTTTTGTGTCTTCTTCAGTTTCTTTCATGAGTGTTCTGTAGTTCCTCGAGTACAGATCCTTTACCTCTTTGGTTAGGTTTATTCCCAGGTTTCTTATGGTTCTTGGTGCTATAGTAAATGGAATCGATTCTCTAATTTCCCTTTCTTTATTTTCATTATTAGTGTATAAGAAAGCCACTGATTTCTGTACATTGACTTTGTATCCTGCCACGTTGCTGAATTGCTGTATGAGTTCTAGTAGTTTGGGGTGGAGACTTTCGTGTTTTCCATATAAAGAATTATGTCATCTGCCAAGAGAGAGTTTGACTTCTTCATTGCCAATTTGGATACCTTTTATTTCTCTTTGTTGTCTGATTGCTGTTGCTAGGACTTCTAATACCATGTTGAACAAGAGTGGTGAAAGTGGACATCCTTGTCTTGTTCCTGATCTCAACGGGAAGGCTGCCAGCTTTTTCCCATTGAGGATGATATTTGCTGTGGGTCTTTCATAGATAAATTTGATGAAGTTCAGGAATGTTCCCTCTATCCCTATACTTTGAAGCATTTTAATCAGGAACGGATGCTGGATTTTGTCAGATGCTTTTTCTGCATCAATTGAGAGGACCATGTGGTTCTTCTCTCTTCTCATATTAATTTGTTGTATCACATTGATTGATTTGCAAGATGGAATTCTAAAGAATCACCTTTGCAAACAAAAGGAGATAGAAGTGGGTAACAAAAGGAGTTCTGGGATATTTTCTGTAGTTATTTTGAAGTTCACTTGTGTATGTATTTGTACACATATATATTTTATTTTCTGAAATTATTGTTTTATTTATGTGTATGTACATATATCTGTGTGTATGTGTGTATATATATCTATACTTCATGTGTGTGTATATATATATGTATACATATGTATGTATATATATATATCTGTGTGTGTGTTTGTATATATATATTTTCTCCATGTATATATGTATATATATTTTAAAAGCCAACACTGCAAGCATAGAGGATTTTTAAAGCATAAATATTTTGAAATTGAGATTCAATTAAGTGAATTAACTTGACAGTTAGCTCCAGATTTCCCAAGTGAATTGAATAAAAAGTACAGTATCTCAGTACTTTTTATACATATATATAAGTATATATTTATAAGTAAAAATATATATGTTTATACATATATACTTTTATATATTTATACATTTATGCAAACTACACATAGTAGCTTTATATACATTTTAGGTTGGCATAATTTTATTCTTATTTATATAAATTTGAATTTTTAGTCTGAAATCATGTATCCTTATGACCTTTTAATCCTTTGCAGGCCCTTCCTTTTCATTAAATCATAATTTGGGCCAATTGTGATGAGCTTTAGCAAAACTATATTTGATTTAATCTTCCCACTGCTATTTATAATTTTGTAAGCAATTTTACAAATAATTTGCTCATTTTAAATCTCAGTTGCTATCATTTGGGCCTAAGTTTATCGAACACAAAGAGAGTTGTATCTCTGTAATTTATTAATTGGGCATTGGATCTCCATTTTCATATTAATGAGGGGGTGGCAGGATTCTTGTGTAGCAGGAATGGAGGTCAGGGAGAGAGGTGAAAGCCAGGTCATCTAGGGTCTTGAAGGCCCTTAGAATGACCTCACTTAGTTATCTATTAAAAGGATTTGAGCAGAGGATTGAACATGTGGGTAATTCTGACATTAATTGAAGCCTCTAATAAAAAAGAAGGAAAACATTTCATATTGTAGAATTTACCAATGTTAGTCCCACCTATATACCCATTTCTTTTTGAGACTTCAGTCGATTGGGAAGCTTTGGGAAAATTCACCCACAAGGAAAGGATAGTGGGGCTGAATTAATTAACTAAGTAACATAATACTGACTAGGCAGAGAACATCTTTTTGTGTCTTTAGCCAAATTCATTAAACAGCCATAATGTGTACATGTTAGGAAAAGGAGATGAATTGATGTTTGTAGTGAAATTTTCCAAGTACATAGGTTCAAGTTATATATTGTTAACATAATTTAATAGTAAGATGATTTTATAAATCCAGTAACAGAAATGTCTCATTAGGTTGCTGTGAGACAACTTCAAGAAGAACTGGCCAATACCCTAAAGAAACTATCTATGTCAGAGGCTTCACTGGAGGTGACATCACGTTGTCGTATGAATTTAGAAGATGAGGTAAAAGACTTAAAGGAAAAACTGACTCAGAGTAGGAGTCAGGTATGTATGAAATGTCACATGTCAAGTTAATCTGTAGGTGGTTAAATAATATGAAGTGTTTTAGGATACTTATTTCCATGGATCACTTCCTTCCCTTTTTCATTATAATTAATTTAGTATAATTTTAGTATCTTCACAATGTACTTATTTCTTAAACTTTGACTTTCATTCTGTTATTTGTTTTATATATTTTTTTCTTATAGTAGTTACCCTTAGGAAAGGTGAAACTTATACATCATTCTTCACAGAAATTGGGACTTTTTTCCTACTAAATAATTTTTTTAAAAGACTTACTTATTTATTTGTGGTGGGGGTGGTTGGAGAGGCAGAGGGAGATGGAGAGAATTTCAAGCAGACCCCTGCCCAGCAGAGAGCCCCATGCTGGCTTGATTCCATGACCCATAAGATCATGACCTGAGCTAAAATCCTGAGTTGGATGCTTAACCAGCTGAGCCACCCAGGTGTGCTAATAATGTTTTTTAATGATCCCTCTGTTACCATCATGAGCTAAGCCATGTAAAAGCAGAAGATAATGTTTAATAGAATGTTTAAGAAAATTGTCTTATTTCTCATCTTCACTCTTTTGAATGGATACAGAATCTGTACTGAGTTCAGGATAACTTGTACAGAAAAGTGATTTCACAAACCAGTTGAACTTTGGCATTTCCTTCATTTTCTTTTCCTCTTCAGTATATAATAAATGCACAGAAGTATTTAGTTCATGTATACTATATACACCCAAAAGAGAGAATTAAGAAAATTATCTAGGCCTTGCCATTGGATTTTTTTAAAGCAAAATCTGTATTGAGATGGAATGCACATTCCATACAATTCACCCATTTAATATTTGTAGTTCAGTGTTTGGGCATATTGATAGAGTTGTGCAACCATTACTGCCATCGAGTAGAACATTTTAATTACCCTGAAAAGAAACTCTTAATCCTTGCCCCCAGGCTCAGGCAACCACAAGTCTACTTTCTGCCTCTATAGAGTTGCCCATTCTGAATATTTCATATATGGGGAATCACACAATGCGTGGTCCTTTGTGACTAGCTTCCCTCGCTTAATGTTTTTGGGGTTCATCTGTGTCATAGCATATATCAGTGCTTCATTCCTTATTATCAAACAGTACTCCATTGTGGGCTAAAACCATTGTTCATTTATCATTTGATGCACCTTTGGGTTGTTTCCACTTTTTAGCCATTAATAATGCTGCTGTGAACGTTCAGTTAGTTATTGTCTGGACATATCTTTTTATTTCCCTGGCATCACATTTTATCCTCTCAGTAAATTGTGTTGATTTCACCATCTCTTAGTCTTTTTTTTTTTTTAATTGACTTTCACAGAAACCACACTCTAGGAACAAAGGAACCAGCTGGTACCATTTCCCTCCAGTGCCCCTCAGCACAAGCACAGAGCCATCTGCGGGATGCAGTACAGCTCTGACACTGGCTGCCTAATCTGCTTACACCAAGCACCATCCCCTCGCACTCCAGTGGAACTGCCCTGCTCAATCATTCTTACCTCAGTTCCACCACAGCAGGCCTTTCCCCCAGAAAATCAGCACAGGCCCCTGCCCACACCTCATCTAACCAGATTCAGGAAGGCCTGAGTTCCAGTGGATGTGGTGACAGGTCTCATTTCACAAGCACACCAGGGCACACCTAGTTAAAAGTTGCTACATTCAGGCCAGGTACCAAACACTGCCCACAGCAGTGAAGGAGTGCCTTTGCAGATGTCTGGCCTGAAGGATAGAGCAGCCAGAACTCAACGGCAGAGTGCATGCTGCACACACTAGACATACCCCTCTAAGCACGAGACCCTGGGTGCTACATCACGTCTTTTCTCATAAGTCCATTACTTTTGGGAGAAGATGACATAACTGGCTTTTCTAACACAGAGAAGCTGGCAGATACTTAGATAAAATGAGAAAACAGAGGATTTTATCTCAAATGAGAGAACAGGATAAAGCCACGGGTCCAGAGATTGAAGTGAGACAGATGTAAATATCATGGCTGATGGAGGATTTAAGCAGTGACCATAGGGACACTCACTGGACTTTAGAAAAGAATGACAACATCAGTGAGACCCTTACAACAGAGAAAAAAGAGTTAAAAAAGAATCAGAGTTGAAGAGTGGAATAAATGAGTTAAGAAACACACCTAATGCAATGAACAGTAGGCTGGAAAAGACAGAGGAACAAATTAACAACTAAGAAGTCAAAGTAATGGAATGCAATGAAGCCAAAGAAGGGGGAGAAAGAAGAATTATGCAAAATGAGACCAGACCTAGGGAACTCAGTGACTCCATCAAATGTAATAACATTCATGTTATAGGAGTCCCAGTAGAAGAAGACAGAAAAAAGGTGTAAGAAAACTTGTTTCTAGAAATATAGCTGAAAATGTCCCTAATCTAGGGAAAGCAACAGACATCAAGATCCAGGAGACACAGAAAACTATCCAAATCAACAATAGTAGGCTAACACCAAGACCTATTGTAATTGAATTTGCAAAATACACTGATAAAGGAAACATCTTAAAAGCAGGAGAGCAAGTCAGTAACTTTCAGGGGAAACCCCTTAAGGCTAGCAGGAACTTTTTCATCAGAAACTTGGCAAGCCAGAAGGGAGTGGTATTATCTATTCAACGTGGTGAATGAGAAAAATCTGTAGCCAAGAATAGTCTATCCAGCAAGCCTATTACTCAGAATAGGAGAGATAGAGTTTCCCAGATAAAAACTAAAGGAGTTTGGACTACTAAACTAGCACCATAAGAAATATTAAAGGTACTCTTTGAGTGACAGTATAAAGGCAGGAAACACAAAAGTAGCAAAAATGAACAATTTATATAAAAAATAAGTTAAGGAACTCAGGAAAAAAGGATTTAAAATATAATACTTTACCTAAAGCATGGGGAGAAGAGAAAAGAATGGGCTCAAACTTAAAGACCAGCAGCTTAATATAGACTTCTATATGCAGAAGAGGTTATACACAAATTATATATCAAAACCCACTAATAGTGGTGCCTGTGTGGCTTAGTTGGTTAAACATCTGACTTGATTTCAGCTCAGGTCATAATCTCAGGGTTGTGAGATTGAGCCCTGCACTGTACTTTATTCCGGCCATGGAGTCTGCTTAAGCTTCTCTTTCCCTCTCCCCACTCCACTCATGCCCTCTCTAAAAAGAAAACAAAGCCACCGATAAACACTCAAAGAGGAAAAAGAAATGAAATATATCACTAAAGAAAACCAGTAAAATATCAAAGACACAAAAAATGATCAGAGAAAATCTCTAGAAACAACCACAAAGCAAGTAGTAAAATGACATATACATGACTATCAATAATTACTTTGGATATAAATGGGGTAAGTGTTCCAATAAAAATACATAGGATGTCAGAGTGGATTAGAAAGAAGAAGAAAAAGAAGAAGACCCATGTATAAGCCACTTGCAAGAGTTTTATTTTTGTCATAAGGACACCTGCAGATTGGAAGTCAGGGGATGGAAAAAACATGTATCCTGCAAATGGATATAAAAAGAAAGCCAGTATAGTAATACTTACATTGGACAAAACAGAGTCTAAAAGAACGACTGCAGTAAGAGACAAGAGCACTATATCATAATGAAGAGGACAATCTGACAGGAAGAAGAACTAACTATTGTAAGAATTTATGCACCCAACATGGGATCACCCAAGTATATAAAACAATTAATGACTAACATAAAAGAAATAATTGATAATAATACAGTAATACTAGGGTCCTTTAATTTTATTATATATGTTTTAAATGAAATTCATTTCTTTTATTCCCAATTGCAAAAGTATCCATGAAGTCAATGTACAATTCAGATATTTTAGGAAGGAATAGAAATAATCAATAGTTGGGTACTTTAACTCACCTCTTACATCAAAAGACAGGTCAGAAAGTCAACAAAGAAACAGTGGCTTTATATGATGCACTGGACTAGACGGAATAAGGAGATATATTCAAAATATTCCATTCTTAAACAACAGAATACACATTCTGGAAAATTCTGTAGAATAGATCACATATTAGGCAACAAAACAAGTCTTTTTTTGAATTTAATTTTTTTTTCAGTGTTCCCAAATTCAATGTTTATGCACCACACCCAGTGCTCCATGCAATATGTGCCCTCCATAATACCCACAAAACCGGTCTTAATAAATACAAGAATATTGAAGTCATACCATGCACCTTTTCTGATCACAATACTATTAAATTAGAAGTCAGCCACAGGAAACAGTCTGAAAGACCACAAATACATGTTGGTTAAGTAACATTCTACTAAACAGTGAATGGACCAATGAGGAAATAAGAGAATAAATTTTTTAAAATACATGGAAGCAAATGAAAATGAAAACACAATTTCCCAAACTTTTGAGATACAGTAAATATGGTTCTAAGAGAGAAGTATATAGCAATGCAGGCCTAACTCAAGAAATAAGAAAAATCTACAACAACCTAACCATCACCTAAAGAATATAGAAAAAGAACAACAAATGAAGCCTAAAGGCAGCAGAAGGAAGGAGATAATAAAAATTAGAGCAGTAGTTGGTTAAGCAGCAGACTCTTGATTTCAGCTCAGGTCATGACCTCAGAGTCCTGGGAATGAGCCCTGCTTCTGTCTCTGTGCTCAGCGGGGAGTCAACTGGAGGATTCTCTACTCCCTCTCCATTTGACCCTCTCCCCACCTTCTCTCTCTCTCAAATAAATTTTTTAAAAAATTAGAGCAGAAGTAAACACTATAGAAAATTTAAAAAGACAAAAATAGGAGAGACCAATGAAACCAGGAGCTGGTTCTTTGAAAAAATTAATAAAACCAATAAGGCTTTAGCCAGAGTTATCAGAAAGAAGAGAAAAAGGACCCCAATAAAATCACAGAAGAGAGAGTAGAAATAACAATCAACACCACAGAAATGCAGACAATTATAAAAGAATATTATGAATGACTGTATGCCAACAATTTGGACGATGTAGAATAATGGATAAATTCCTAGAAACATATAAATTACCAGAACTGAAACAAGAATAGAAAATTTGAAGAGACTGAAAACCAGCAAAGAAATGGAATCATTAATCCAAAAACTATGAACAAACACAAGTCCAGGACCAGGGGCAAATTCTACAGAGCATTTTAAAGGAAGAGTTAGTCCTATTCTCAAACTATTCCAAAAATCAGAAAAGGAAGGAAAAACTCCAAATTCACTCTATGAGGCCATTATTACCCTGATACCAAAACTAGACAAAGACACCACAAAAAGAACTCTAAGCCAGTATCTTTGGTGAACATGGTTGCAAAAATCCTCAACAAAATACTCCAAACTGAATCCAACAATACATTAAAAAAATCATCACCATGATCAAATGGTATTTATTCCTAGGATATGGGGGTGTTTTAATATCTGCAAATCAATCATTGTGATACACCAAATTAATAAAAGGAGAAGAATCATCTGATAATTTCAAAAGATATAGTTAAAGCATTTGAGGGGCACCTGGGTGGCTCAGTGGGTTAAATCCTCTGCCTTTGGCTCAGGTCATGATTCTGGCATCCTGGGATCTAGCCCCGCATCAAGCTCCCTGATAATTGGGGGAGCTTCCCCCCCCCCTCTCTCTCTGCCTGACTCTCTGTCTACTTGTAATCTCTGTCTGTCAAATAAATAAATAAAATCTTTTAAAAAAAGCATTTGACAAAGTGCAACATCTATTCATGATAAAAGAGTAAAAAATCCATTCATGATAAAAAGCTTCAAAAAGTAGGTTTAGAAGGAATATAGTTCAACATAATAAAGGTCATATATAAAAAATGCACAGGTAATGACACCCTAAATGGGAAAAAACAGAACAGAATTTTCTGTGAATACGACTGGATTTCATGCCATTAGAAAATCCATTCTCCCGGGTCTTTTGAGATAAGCTTTCACCTCAGGTTTCCTGTGCAGCTCTCATTTAACAATGCCTTTCAAATTCTCACACTCTTAAGATCCTTAAAGAAATTTGAGGCACACCTTAAGTCCTTCTCAAGGACTTATAAAGGGTTTATAGTTTTGGCTTCATCCATAGGCCATGTTGTCCTGGATTTGCTTTTAACCCAGAAGCCATTTCTTTATTTTAGCATTATTTGACAATACAGCATGTGGAGAAGCTGTAAATGAGGAACAGATAGGTGAACCCAGTAAGTCCTGGTTCCTTCATATTGAATCGTCTTTCTTTAGCTTATCTCTCCTACCAGATTTACTTTCATGTGGTTTGTGGCACGAGTTCCTTTTCCCTCTAGTGTCATTTTCTTCACTTGTCTAGAAACCTTTGCTGTAAGCCTCTCAAGGGCCATCAGGTTTCCACTCACAGTCTCTTGGAAGCCCTTTTGGTTTTCATTCTTACTCTTCTCTACTTCTCACTCTTACTCGTCTTTCAGGTTCCACCCACTTCCTGGTTCAAAGAAGGTTTAGTTTCAGTTTTTTGGTTTTCTTTTTTAATGGCAGCACCCCATTTTAATATCAGTATCTGTGCCAGTTATTTATTGCTGTATAATAAACAATCTCAAAACCTAGTGGCTCAAAACAGCATTCATCTTGTTCACAAATCTTCGGACAAGGTTGAGTCAGGCCAACTCATTTCTTCTTCATTTGGCATCACCTGGGATGACTGGAAACTGGGAACTAGAATCATCTAAAACCTTGTTCATGCACATGTTTGGCTGTTGAGGCTGGCTTTTGGCTAGGATGTTAGCTAGGGCAGTCTCAGCTGGAATATTTGCATGAAGACTTAACTAGGTACCCTGGGCTTTCCCACAACAGCTGGATTCTAAGGGTGACGTTTCCTAGAAGAAGAAAGTCATATGGAAGCTATATCACATTTTCTAACCTTGCCTTAAAAATCACACCGCAGCTCTGCCATATTCTGTTCACTAGGAACCAGTTACTAAGACCAACACATATGAAGTGGAGGGATTGTCATGGGAGAAGTGTCAGTTTATAAAACCACCACATCGACTTGTCTTTCCAGTCATATCTAAAGGAAAGGAGATCTTCCCAACTCAGCATCACTGAGCTCCAGCAAGTTTTTTGGTTGTTTTCATTGCTTAGTATATTCTCTTATTTTGTGGGAAGTAACAAAGGATTGTAACACTGTCGAGTTAAAGAATTTTTTTTTATCCAAAAATATATGGATAATCTCACTAAATTTTTCCCCACTATTTTTTTTTTTTTTTTTACTGAGAGATGTGATTTTTTAACCTCGTGAATCATTTCTCTTCAGAATGCAATTGAAATTAGCATAAAACAGTTGTAATTCAGAAAAAGGCTGATGGCAATAGAATCAGTATTTATAGATTCATTAATTAGAGTCTTATTTTCAATGTCTTATTTTGGTAAGCATTTATTGGCTCAGACCTACATAAGTCAATATGGGATTCCTAAAACGTCTTTAAAAATTATGGAGTACATGGGCACCTGGGTGGCTCAGTTAAGTGCCTTTGGCTTGGGTTGTAATCCTGGGATGCTGGGATTGAGCCCCATGCTGGGCTTCTTGATCAGTGGGGAGTCTGCTTCTCCCTCTCCCTGCTCTTGTGCTCTTGCTGTCTTGCTCTCTCTCCCTCTCAAATAAATAAAATCTTTAAAAAAATTATGGAGTGTTAAGACGAGGGAAGGGTTAAGAGACTTTCTACTAAGATGTGACTTACAGTTATTTTATGGAGGAAAAATCTGAAACAATCAGAAAAATAAAAGTATAAATATTAAATACAAATGTGTTGCAAAGAGGATGACAGCAGAGATCGATTTTAGTAACTCCTAGTGGTTTGAATTTTGTTCTTCATTTCTTAGTTATTTGAGGTTCTGCATTACAAGACTTTACTACAATATAGATAACATTTTATTGAAAATGAACTTATTTTAAAATCTGAGCACCTGCCCGGGGAGCAGTCAGTAACGTATGTGACTCTTGATCTTGGGGGTTTGAGTCAAGCCCCATCTTTGGTGCAGAGATTTAAAATCTTTGAAAAAAATGTGGGGTCTTAGTTTTGCATTGGACTCTTTTCACTCTGCTTCCAACTATATATTATTTTATTCATGCAGGTTGATGATCTAACAGCAAAACTGGAAACTATGTCTTCAAGAAACCAGGTTCTTATTCAGGAGTTATCATCTATGAAAAAAAAACCAACAAAATGTGAAATTCTAGAGAAGAATAAAAAGAAGTTGGGGAACAACAGAAAGTAAACCTCAGAAGTTGTGTAGAAGTCAACGTGGTAGGATATAGTAAAATAGAACAATATAAATGGGATTTTGAAGACAGGACAAGATTGAATGTAGAAAAAAAATTAAAAGAAGTTGATCTATTTTTAGAGGTTAATTTATTTGTCTATAAAATGCTTTAATTCATTTTACTCCAAATTACATTTTGGTTATATGCAGTGTAGAGTTTTCCTCTACTTCCTTTATAACAACTTGGTAAATTTCTGAAAGCATTTGTTCCTTCCCTTTAAAAATTTCAGTTTTCATTATAATTCACACTAAATTGATCTTTCAGAATGATTCACAGTAGAAAGTCATTTTATTTTTTAAGACCAGTTAGTATAAAACAAGGCTATTGAGAGGAAAAGAAAAAACTGTGCTTTAAAAATTTTGACCATGGGGTCCATGGGTGGCTCAGTCAGTTGCTTGTTTGGGCTCCATTCTGGGCATTCCTACATAAAAGAAATGGTACCATACTTGGATTATTCCTTTTTTATATATATTTAATATCTTATTTATTTATTTATTTGGAAAGAACGAGTGGGGGATGGACAGGTAGAGAGAAAATTCCAGGCATACTTCATGCTGAGTAGGACACAGGGCTTTCTCCCAGAACCCTGAGATCACTATCTGAGCAGAAACCAAGAGTCAGGCACTCAGATGACTGAGTCAGCCAGGCACCCCAGGTACCTCAATTATTCTGAAGTTGTATTGTTCACTTTTTAAAAAACTAAATGATATTATTATTCTTTGAATTATCAGATTGCATGCGTTCTAATGTAAGAATGAACATTATTCACATTTAATTCAGTTTCACATTAATGATAAATATTTTACATTTCAGCTTTTTTTTTCCACTTTAAAAATTTCTCTCTGAATCATTGACACAAAACTAAAAGAAAGAAATATACTGTAATTACCCAGGTTGTAACAATTTTAAAACTATGCTTTTAATTTGCTTTAGACGCAAGCAGCATTTCAAGAAAGTGTAGCACAGTTAAGAGAAAATAATAATGCTTCAGGAAGAAGTCAAATGGAACTCAGAATTAAAGAGCTGGAATTTGAATTATCCAAAATGAAAAATTCTCAAGACGTTACTAAAGCAGAATTGGACAGATACAAGCACCTCTACCTAGAAGTAACACATCGAATGTCATTGACAAATGAACTGAACAAGTTAAAACAATCATAGAAAGTAGAGTTAGCTTATTAATTTGCATCTAAACCATAATTTTTTGGAGCCACGTTCATGAGATCAGTAGTAAGTGAAAGCCAACTAGATAATATAATTTTGAAAAATGATGTTTGTAAATGAACTTATTGTCAAAATGCTAGTTTAAGTTAGTTTGCATTTCTCTTTTTTGTTGTTGTTTTAAATGATTTTATTTTTTCCTTTGAATACTTTCAGTTAATCTGATCTCCTAGTCTTTAAACTAATTGTTTGAAGATTTATAATTTAGACAGCATATTATTATAAAATTGTCAAAATTACCCTAAATAGAAATGAGCTTATTAAAATTTATTTATTAATGTTAGTTTATTTTTGGAAGAGTACATCTTTAACCCAAAAGGTCAAGATGGAAACGGTAGATTCCACGTCCAGTACCCTAGTATCTGTGTTATAACCTAATTGTTTCTGGAGCTGTTTCAGTTCTATCTGATCACAACTCTGCCATCTACTTGTCCTCTAGCAATTGTTCGTCTAAATTTTTCCTCAGTGCCAAATGCTCAATCTCTCTGAGGTAATGTGCGAAATATACAAGAGTGGTGAAAGCCAATGCTTGAAAAATGTCTTTGAGGGATTTTTTAAATTTTTATTTTCCTTTAAAGATTTTACATATTTATTTGACAGAGAGAGCAAGCAAGTGAGCACAAGCAGAGGGGAGCAGCAGGCTGAGGGTGAGGGTGAAGCAGGCTTCCCTCAAACAGGGAGCCCAGAATGGGGCTCATTCCCAGGACTGTGGGGTCCTGACCTGAGCTGAAGGCAGATGGTTAACCGACTGAGCCACCCAGACCCCAGGATGGTTTATTTTTGCAGCTCTAAACTGGTTTACTAAATATAAGTATGTATCATGGCGTCCCCAAGAATCTTTTAAGTACAACCATTCCAGAAGGCAGCAGGTATAACCTGTTAGGCCATGGACATCACTGATCACCATTTCTCTCCCTCTTTAATTTGAATTACTTGTTAGTTAGGAACCCTAGAGATATATGGACTTCTTTAGAACAGTTTTAAACCTATAATTATACATAATAGGTCTGCTCTGTCACATTTACCATGTTAAAACACTATTTAATGGCACATTTTGTTTACTATTATGGAGACTTAAAAAAATGCAAGTAATTTAGGACTGATGTGGGGAGAAACGAAATACTAAGTATTGTGTTTTGTAATCCTAACAGGACTAGTGAGAGGCTGGCAGAGACCAGTGCCAAACTTCTGGTGGAGAAACAGCAAAAGCAAACTTTGCTTGACACTATTAATATGAGGCCATCCCTAGATCTGCCTTATGGTAGAAATGTTAATAATAGTTCACTATTCAATAGAAACGTTGCTCTAAGAGAAAACGTGGTGATTCCTACCTCAAACTCATGGCGTTCAAGTAATGACCTCGAGACTTTCTTGATCAAGGTTGGTTATATTATCTTACCTTTTTTTCCTTGGGTTTCAGATTTCTGAGATAATTTTTGTTTTTAATTTGGTAAGATTCTGAGTTGCTTAGCTAACTAATACACACTAAGTAAAAGTCATAATTATTTTTGCTGATAAAGAAATGAGACATAAATTTTGATTTTTTTTCTTTGTTCCTGGAGCTCTTATTTTCAAGAGGTACCTATTATTACCTTTATTCAATAATTATAACTAAACTGACATTTATTATTTTTCAATATTTTATTTATTTTAGAGAGAGAGTGTACAAGAGGGGGAGAGAGTGTGAGATTCTCAAGCAGACTTTCTGCTGAGTGTGGAACCCTACATGGGGCCCAGTCTCACAACCCTTAGATCATAACCTGAGCCAAAAACAAGAGTCAGACACTTGACTAAGTTACCCAGGCACCCCAAAACGAACACATTTTAAATTTCTTGAAAACCTACATCTAAATTCGATTTTAGAAAGTAAATATTATTGCTCACGAATGAAATCTATACTTAGATGCTTTGACTAATTTCCTGTTTGGCAGTTGTTCATAACAATTTTAAAGTTCGCTGTTACCCATTTTTCCCACCCCTATGTATAAGTCAACAATAAGAATCCAAACACTTACTCACATATGGATATTTATTATTTCAAGAATCCATGATAAGTCCTTTTTATGAATTAAATAAACTTGTAATGCTAAAAAGATTAATTTTTCTTTTTAAGTTTGTAATTGTTGTCATTTTCTTACCTGAGAGTACATCCTTAATTTTTGTCTTATTTGGAGCATTTTTTAAATACTTATAACACTTCTATTTCAATTTTTACAAAATGTCTTGCTGAGCAACTGTAGAACATTTTCTAAATGGCTAAATCAAGCAAATACTGCATTTTTTTTTTAAAGAGAGAGAGAGGGAGAGAGAGTATGTGTGCAAGCTGGTGGTGGGGGGTGAGGTACAGAGGGTAAGCAGGCTCCATACTCAGTGCAATGCCTGATGCAGGGCTCAGTCTCAACGATCCTGAGATCATGACCTGAACCAAAGTCAAGATCAGATCCTTAACTGACTGAGCCGTGCAAGTGCCCCACAATTGGAATTTTTTAAATGAAGTTCACATATATCTATCCTGCCATCACTTTAATGATTGATGACTAAGATGGGAATAATAGGGAGTCTTTAAGTAGCAGCTAGTTTCCATTGTATATCATTGTTATTAAAATATCCATTTCAATCAATGTACATAGGTTTATGGTTTTGAAGGTATATTCATGTTCTTACTAATGTAGAGAAAAGTAGCATAGACCCCTGGTAAATGAGGCCTCAATCTTGTTCTTTCATTTGGTTTCCTTATTGTCTTGCTCTCTTCCCTCCTAATTTGAGGACTTTCTTTAGTGTTATGCTTGGTTGCCTTTCTTTTTCTTTTTCTTTTTTGTATATTATAGATTTTTGTGATCACAGTGAAGTTCATATATAACATCCCATATATATAGAAGTCTTTTTAAAGTTGATGGCTACTTAAGTTCAAACACATTTTAAAAACACTACATTTTTCGACCCCCCCTTGTTTTATGTATTTGATGTCTTAGTTTACACCTTTTTATTTTGTGTATCCCTTTACTAATTACTGTAGACACAATTGTTGTTACTACTTTTGTCTTTTAACATTCATACTGGCTTTATAAAAGTGATTGATCTATTACTTTTATTGTATGTTTGCTTTTACCAATAAAACTCTTTCTTTCATAATTTTCTTATTTCTAGTTATGGCCTTGTCTGTCTGTCTTTCTTTCTTTGTTTCCTTCTTTCTTTCTTTTAATCTATTTTTGAGAGCAAGCAAGAGAGAACACAGATGGGAGTGGAGGGCCACAGAAAGAGGGAGAAGCAGACTCCTTGAGCACAGGGCGTGGTGTGGGGCTCGATCCTAGTAGGTCTCTTAACCTGTCCTCATTTTAAAAATTCTTTTATCTTTTTGTTTTTTGGCTTGGATGATTTCTGCTACCCTGTCTTGTAGATCACTGATCTGTTTATCTGCAGCTTTTAATGTGCTGCTGATCCCTCTGGAGTATTTTTCATTTCAGTTGTTTTATTTTTCAGCTCTGATTGGTTCTTCTTTATATTTTCTCTTTCTTGAAGTTCTCACTGAATCCATCCATTCTTCTCCCAAGTTTGCTGAGCATTTTTATGACCATTACTTTGAACTCTTATTCAGGTAGATTACTTATCTCTGTTTCATTTAGCTATTTTTCTGAAGTTTTGTATTGTTCTTTCATTTGGAACATATTTCTCTATCTCCTCATTTTGTCTGACTTTCTGTGTTTATTTCTGAAATTGTATTCAACGTTTTTCCTCTTTAAAGTATGTCACTTTGAACAATGAATGTTAGGTATAAAGTCAAGGAAGAAGAAACCATTTCTAAGTATTGTCTGATCATTTTTCTTGTTGGAGCTGTGGTGGAGTAGGTGGCAGATGACATTGCTCTTCTTTTTCTGAGTTGAGAACACAGGAGTCAGGCAGATGGAGATAAGCTTAGTAACTGTAATACATACTAACAGATTGGAGGATGTGGCTTAGGTATGTAGCCACTGCCAACTTCCTAATACTTTACTCCTTTACTCCAAATTAGGCACTTCCACACACAGTTGTAAATGGAAGGAAGAGATGTTTGATGCCCATCCCACAAAGATGAAAGCAGACCTCAATTCATGTTACTAGGGCAGGCATAGCTTTTCAAATAAAAGATCTGGAAGCATGTAGGCACTGCTTAGTGCCTTCTCCCAAATTCACCCATTAGGCAAATCTCTCTTCCTGTCATGAAGAAGGTAGAGAAATGTTCTCACATGGAAATGAAGGTTTACCTATAATTTCCGAGTGGATTTAATTTATAATTAAAGTTAATCGTGTCTTTTGTACATGTGAACTAATGGGAAGGCTAGATGGCAAAGAGAAATCTGTTCAGTGTTTTAGACTTTGCAATAAATAGCTCACAACATAGGTAACCATTTGTTGATTGACTTTGATAAACCAAGTTTTATTTGAAGGAAATGAATAATTCTTTTAAGGAAGAATTTCCTCAGGTTCAGGTTCTTTGGTTCAACCAAAGATTTTCTCCTTCAAGTTCCCTGTCCTTTCAAGTTAAAAAAATTTTGCTTATAAATTGAGCATATTGACTGTTACTAATAGGAGTTAAGATAACTACTCGTCCTTTATTTTTGTTCATGACTGTAAAAATTTATAGTTTAGTTAGAAAGCTGTTTTCTGTCTAATGCCTTAACTTTATGGAGCCACAGAACAAAGTTTTATGTATTCATTTTCTCTGATTTCTGGTTAAAAATGCATGTATTTCCTGAATATGAGGAAGTAACTAAAACACATTCCTGGCCTGCAACTAGGTGGTTTTTTGACCTCAGGCAAACTACAATCTCTCTGAGGCCTTTTTGTCTCTTATGTGAAATTAGGGATGTTGACTAAGTTAGTGACTTTTATACCTCTGGGGAAAAATTGTTTTTTCCAAAGAATAGAACTTATCTTTTTTTTTTTTTTTTTGCATTAAACTGTATTATATAAAACACAGACAAGTAGAGCTGTTTAGCTAAATGCGAGATAAGACTACACCTGTAGACTTCCTTGTCCCTCAGTCCTGCTGTGTCCCAGGAGACCCTTAGATTTCTATGAGCCATAGTTTGAAAACTAACATTTATGAGAAAATCCTTCATTAATAATTCTTTGAATTAAAATTTGCTGATACATTGCATGTTGTTTTTCTGTTTATAATTTTTTTATTCTCCTATTTTTTGGATAAATGGAAAAGTATAAATAAAATTGCAAATGGGTTCTCCTTATTAGTGGACTTGAAGCTATTTCCACCTTCTAAACACAGTTCTCACTTGGAAATAAAGGTCGCAGAAGTAAATATTTAGGAAAAGACAATAACATCACATTGGTAATTCCTTAAGTCATGTCATATAAAAAAGTGTCTTATATTTTACCTATTATTTATTAATGCTTTATAAAATTGCTTCAATAAAAGTTTCTCCCATCAAGTGGTATTGATTTATTAATTTTACAAGGCTGTCTAGTAATGTTGTCATATTATTAATTTTATAAGGCCTGAATATAATGTTATTGTCATAAAGTGTTATGATTCCTCAAAAAATTAAAAATAGAAATGCAGTACCATTCAGCAATTCCACTACTGGGTATTTATCCAAAGAAAATAAAAACACTAATTTGAAAAGTTATGTGCACCCCTATGTCTTTTGAAACATTATTTACATTATTTACAATAACCAAAGTATGGAAGCAACCTCAGTGTCCATCAATAGATGAACAGATAAAGAAGATGTGTGATACATATACAATGAAATATTTATTCAGCTATAAAAAAGAATGGGATCTTGTCATTTGTGACAACATTGGTAGACCTAGTATTTTGCCAAGTGAAATAATGCAAAGAAAGGCATATACCATATGATTTCACTTCTGCATGGTATCTAAAAAACTAAACTACTAGTAGCCTACTAGTGACTGGAAGCCTTACTGATAACATAAATAGTTCATTAACACAGTTTTTTTTTTACATTACATGTATTATATACTATGTTCTCATAATAAAGCTATATTTAAAAAAGTTATTGAGAAAATACACTAAAATACTGTATCAAAAAAAGTCCATGTGTAAGTAGAGTAGACCTGCACCCTTCAAACCCATGTTGGTCAAGGGTCAGCTGTATATTACAAGTATTCTCATCTAGAATTTTCTTACTTAGAGCTTTCTTATAAAAGGTACCCTCTCATTGAATGCTCAAAATGGGGTCTAATGTAGGGTACCGAGGGGTGCCTGGGTGGCTTAGTTGGTTAAGTGACTGCCTTCAGCTTAGCTCATGATTCCTCAGTCCTGGGATAGAGCCCCATTGCAGGTTGTCTGCTAAGTGGGGAATCTGCTGTTTCCTCTTCCTCTGCCTCTTCTCCCACTTGTGCTCTCTATATCTCATTCTGTCTCAAATAAATAAATCAATAAAATTGCTGATATAAACATTGGGCTGCAGATGCCTCTTTGGATCAATATATTTATATCTTTGGGGTAAATACATAGTGGTGCAATTGCTGGGTCATTGGGTAGCTCTATTTTCAGCTCTTTGAGGAACCACCATACTGTTTTCCAGAGTGCCTGCACAAGTTTACATTCCCACCAACAGTGTAAGAGGCTTCTGCTTTCTCTGCATGCCTGACAACATCTGTTGTTTCCTGACTTGTTCATTTTAGCCATTCTGACAGGTGTGAGGTGATATCTCATTGTGCTTTTGATTTATATTTATTTCCCTGGTGCCAAGTGATGCTGAGCATTTTTTCATATCTGTTGCCCATTTGTGTGTCTTCTTTGAGAAATGTCTGTTCATTTCTTCTACCCATTTCTTGACTGGATTGTTCTTTGGGTGTTGAGTTTGATAAGTCTTTATAGATTTTGGATACTCGCCCCTTATCTGATATGTCAATTTCAAATACCATTTTCCATTCTGTAGGTCATCTTTTAGTGTTGTCAGTTGTTTCCTTTGCTATGCAAAACCTTTTTATCTTGATGAAGTCTTTGTTTCCCTTGCTTTTGGAGACGTGCCTAGCAAGAAGTTGCTTTGGCCAAAGCCAGAGAGAATACAACCTGTGTTCTCTTCTAGGATTTTGATGGGTTCCTGTCTCACATTTACGTCTTACACCCATTTTGAATCTTATTTTTATGTGTCATGTAACAAGATGGTCCAGTTTCATTCTCCTGTTTGTGGCTGTCCAGTTTTCCCAACACCATTTGTTGGAATGACTGGCTTTTGTTCCATTGGACATTCTTTTCTGCTTTGTCACAGATTAGTTGACCATAGAGTTGAGGGTCCATTTCTGGGCTCTTTGATCTATGCGTGTGTATTTGTGGCAATACCATACTGTCTTGATGATGACAGCTTGGTCATAGAGCTTGAAGTCTGGAATTGTGATGCCACCAGCTTTGGTGAACCTTTTCAACATTCCTTTGGCCATTTGGGATCTTTTCTGGTTCCATACAAATTTTAGGAATATTTGTACCAGCTCTGAAAAAATGTTGATGGTATTTTGATAGGGATTGTGTTGAATGTATAAATTGCTCTGGGAAGCATAGACATTTTCACAGTATTTGTTCTTCCAGTCTATGAGCATGGAATGTTTTTGCTATTTCTTTGGGTCTTCCTCAGTTTCTCTCATGAGTGTTCTATAGTTTTCAAAGTACCAATCCCTTGCCTCTTTGTTTGGGTTTATTCCTAGGTATCTTAATGGTTTTTGGTGCAATTGTAAGGGGCTTTGACTCCTTAATTTCTCTTTCTTCTATCTCATTGTCGGTGTATAGAAATGCAACTGATTTCTGTGCATTGATTTTATATCCTGCCACTTTGCTGAATTCCTGTAGAACTTCTAACAATTTTTGGATGGAGTCTTTTGAGTTTTCCACGTAGAGTATCACATAATCTGTGAGGAGTGAGAGTTTGACTTCTTGCTGATTCAGATGCCTTTATTTCTTTTTGTTGTCTGATTGCTGAGGCTAGGATTTCCAGTACTAGTTGAACAACAGTGGTGAGAGTGGTCATCCCTGCCGTGTCCCTGACCTTAAGGGTAAAGCTCTCAGTTTTTCCCCATTAAAAATGATACTCACTGTGGGCTTTTTGTAGATGGCTTTTATGATATTGAGGTATGTTCCCTCTATCCCTGAACCATGAATAGTTTTAATCAAGAAGGGAAGCTGTACTTTGTCGGGTGGTTTTTCTGCATCTATTGAGAGTATCATATGGTTCTTATCCTTTCTTTTATTAATGTATTGTGTCACACTGATTAATTTGCAGATGTTGAACCACCCTTGCAGACCAGGAATAAATCCTACGTGGTCACGGTGAATAATCCTTTCAATGTACTGTTGGATCCTGTTGGCTAGTATCTTGGTGAGAATTTTTGCATCCGTGTTCATCAGCAATATTGGCCTGTAATTCTCCTTTTTGTTGGGGTTTTGTCTGGTTTGGGGATCAAGGTAATGCTGGCCTCATAGAAAGAGTTTGGAAGTTTTCCGTCGTTTTTATTTTTTGAGACAGCTTCAGAAGAATAGGTATTAATTCCTTTTTAAATGTTTGGTTGAACTGTCCAGGTTTTTCTCTTACCATTTCTTCCAGATTGTCTAATTTGTTGGCAAATAGTTGTTTATTATACATTCTTAAAATTGTTTGTGTTTCCTTGGTGTTGGTTGTGATCTCTCTTCTTTCATTCATGATTTTATTAATTTCGGTCCTTTCTCTTTTCTTTTTGCCAAGTCTTCTCAGGGGTTTATCGATCTTATTACTTCTTTCAAAGAGCCAGCTCCTAATTTTGTTGCTATATTCTACTGTACTTTTGGTTTCTATTTCTTTGCTTTCTGCTCTGGTCATTATTAATTCTCTTCTCCTGCCAGATTTAGGCTTTCTTTGCTGTTGTTTCTCCAGTTCCTGTAGGTGGAAGGTTAGGTTGTGTATTTAGGACCTTTCTTGTTTCTTGAGAAAGGCTTGTATCACTCTATACTTCCCTCTTCAGGGCTGCCTTGGCTGCATCCCAAAGATTTTGAGCAGTTGTGTATTCATTTTCCTTTGTTTCCATGAATTCTTTTACTTGTTTGTTAATTTCCTGGTTGACCCATGAACATTCTTTAATAGGATGCTCTTTAGCGTCCATGTTTTTTAATTTTTCCCAAATTTCCTCTTGTGATTGAGTTCAAGTTTCAAGGACTGTGGTCTGGAAATATGCAGGGAATGATCACAGACTTTTGGTACTGGTTGAGACCTGATTTGTGACCCAGTATGTGATCTCTTTTGGAGAAAGCTCCATGTGCACTGGAGAAGAATGTGTATTCTGTGGCTTTAAGATGGAATGCTCTGAATATATCTGTGAAGTCCATCTGGTCCAGTGTGTCATTCAAAGCCCTTGTGCCCTTGTTGATCTGCTTAGATGACCTGTCTATTGCAGTGAGTGAGGTGTAAAAGTCCCCTACTATTTATTGTATCACGCTCGATGTGTTTCTTTAATTTTGTTATTAGTTGGCTTATGTAATTGGCTGCTCCCATGTTAGGTGCATAAATCTTGACAATTGTTAGATCTTCTTTTTGGAGAGACCCTTTGATTATGATAGCGTCCTTCCACATCTCTTATGACGGCCTTTGGCTTAAAATCTAATTTGATAAAAGGATTGCCACCCCAGCTTTCTTTTGATGTCCATTAGCACAGTAAATGGTTTTCCACACCCTCACTTTCAATCTGGAGGTGTTATTGTGTCTAAAATGAGTCTCTTGCAGACACCATATTGATGGGTCTTTGCTTTTTTATCCAATCTGATACCTTGTGTCTTTTGATTGGGAAATGTGGCCCATTCACTTTCAGGCTAACTATCGAAAGATATGAATTCAGTGCCATTGTATTACCTGTAATGTCATTGTTTCTGTATTTTGTCTCTATTCCTTTCTGGTCTATGACACTTTGGGTCTCTCTCTTTGCTTGCAGGATTCCCTTTAGTATTTCTTGAAGGGCTGGTGTGGTGGTCACAAATTTTTAAATTTCTGTCTGTCCTGGGAACTCTTTATCTCTCCTTCTACTTTGAATGACAGCCTTGCTGGTAACATATTCTTGGCTGCATATTCTTCTGGTTTAGCACCCTGACTATACCATGCCAGTCCTTTCTGGCATGTCCTGAGCTGCTTTCTGGATTTTCTCTTTGTCTCTGAAATTTGCAAACTTCACTACTCTATATCAAGGTGTTGGCCTATTCTTATTGAAATTGAAGGGGGTTCTCTGTGCCTCCTGGATTTGAATGACTTTTTTCTTCCCCGGATTATGGAGGTTCTCTGCTGTAATTTCTCAGGTACACCTTCTTCCACACCCACTTTCCTCCTCTTCTGGGATCCCTGTTATTCTAATATTGTTTTGCTTTATAGTATCACTTATCTCTTGAATTCTCCCCTTGAATTACTGATCCAGTAATTGTTTACCTCTCTTCTTTTCTCAACTTCTTTATTCTCCATCATTTTGTCTTCTTTGTCACTACTTCTCCTTTCTGTGTCATTTATCCTAGCAGTTAGAGCCTCCAATTTTTAAAATTTGAAATAGCTAATATTTATTAGTTAATTATAGCTCAGTAAGTCTGTAAAAGATAAGTAGGGTTTTATTTCTCCATTACCCATTATGTACGTGATGAATTTTTTAGAATTTCTATTCAATTAGCTGATATATGATATATGTTTCAGATATAGTGTTCAGTTAACCATCTGTTGTATGTAATACCCAGTGCTCTACACATCACATGCCCTCCTTCATGCCCATCACCCAATTACCCCTACCCCCATCCCACCTCCCCTTCAGCAAACGTCTGTTTCCAATAGTTAAGAGTCTCTCATGATTTGTCTCCCTCTTTGATTTCTTCCATTTAGTTTTCCCACCCTTCCACTATGATTCTATGCACTTTTTCTTATATTCCCCCTATGTATGAAACAATATGATAATTGTCGTTCTGTGATTGACTTATTTCACTCAGTATAATACCCTCCGTTTCCATCCACATCAATGTAAATTGTTGAGTTTATCCTTTTTGATGGCTTTGTAATATTCCATTTGCAATATCCCACATCTTCTTAACCCACTGAGCCACCCAGGCGCCTGGTAGCCACATCTTCTTTATCCATTCATCTGTTGATGGACATTTGGGCTGTTTCCCCAGTTAGTCTATTGTGGAGATTGCTTCTATAAACATTGGTGTCCAGGTGCCCCTTCAGATCAGTATGTTTGCATCTTTGGGGAAAATACCTTGCAGTACAATTACTGGGTCATATTTTTAACTTCTTGGAGAACCTCCATATTGTTTTCAGAAGTAGAGCTTCCATTTTTTTTATTGCATCCCCTTAATAACCTTTTGATTTCAACTTGGTAATATTTTTGTTCTTTTATTTCTCCAGAAGAAGATTCTCCAGTGTCCTTTGTGCTTTGTTCAAGCCCAGCTAGTATTTTTATACTTGCTATCCTAAACTCTAATTCTGCCATCTTAGTTATATCCATACTGATTAGGTCACTGACAGTCAGTAGTACCTCCTGTCCTCTTATTTCAGGTGAGTTTTTCCATCTAGTCATTCTGTCTAGAGAAGAATAGAAAATGAAGAGAACAAAATACTAAAATAACAACAACAACCCCAGAGAAATATAATCTCTATCAACCAAATCTCTATAATCTCTATAAACCAAAATAAATAAATAAATAAAATAAAAATTTAAAAAGTGAGAATATAATCAGATGATGAGAACAGAGCAATACACTAGATTTGGGTATATTTTGGTCTGTTTCTTAGAGGAAACTACATCCCAAAATTGTAAAGAAAGAAAAAATATATATATGCGAAAATAAAGTTAAGCACTATGAAAGGATAGAATGTAACTATAAAAATTACAATTAAAAATGTTTAAAAAACCTGAGTTGATAAAATGAGAAATTCATTGAAATGGAAAAAGATAAAGAAAATTAAACTTGAAAGTTTAAGGAGCCATGGATTCTATATAGTATTTTCCCCCAGCACTAGAGTTTTGCAGTTGTCTGTGATTCCTTAAACTTGATCTTAGCGGGAAGTTCTTGCTGATTTTCTGGGGGAGGGGCCTGTTGTGCTAATTCTCAGAGGTCCTTGCCCTGATGGTATTGCATTGCCCTTGCCAGGGGTCCAGGCTAATTTAGGGCCTCCAGATTCCTCTTTGTGGCTTTCGTTCCCTGACGGTTTTCCACACTGCTTGAGAGGATTAGAATGAAAATGTGAGCCTCCCAGTGTCCAGCCCTAGAGCTGAAAGCGGGCACCCTCCACTCTTCAGTGTGCCCTCACAGAGGAGCTGTCAATCACTCTCATCTCCCTGGTTTCTGTATGCACTCTGTGTACACCCAGGCTTTGAACATTTTTATCTCAGCCATGCAACCCCCTTTGGAGTTTCTAAACTTTGCAGTCTCCTGTGGCTGCATTCATGCCAGTCCTCTGGGGGAAGGAGGAGGTCTTGCCCTGGTTCTTCTGCATGTTTGGCCCTGTTCTGAGAGTGGTTACCCAATGGGCTGGGGTTTGTGATTAATGGAAACACTGAGCTGAAAGCCCCCTCCTCTGCTCTTTGATTGCAGCTGGCTTCCCTGCTGAAACTCCTGGGAACTCTCCCATACTCAGGCACCCCATTCTGTGTGACCCTGGGGATCCTGAGATCAGGCAGTTCTACCTAGGATTCTACCCCACTTCTCCACCTGAGTGCTTTTCAAGCAGGGATGTCCCTCACCGGATTAGACTTATAAAAGTTCCTGTTTCACACCACTGCTGTATCACTTTCTGATAAGCAGTTTATGCATCCCCCCCAACAGTTTATCTTCCCATGTATCCCCTTCGATTCATTTCTCCATCCCACACCTCCTACCTTGCAGAATGTGGTCACTTTTCTATTTGTAGAATTAGAACAGTTCTTTTCTCAGATCTCAGGTTGAGTTCACAGGTGTTCAGAATGATTTGAAAGCTATCTAGCTGAATTCCAGGGACTGGACAAAACTATGGCCCCCTATGCCTCTGCCATATTCCTCTTCTCCCAGAAATTATATATATTTAATAGACCAATATTACTTGTACTTTTTATCAGATTTCTCTAAATAGTGTTACATCTCTTTCTTCCGTTACCTAAGATTAAAATAAGTAGGGATTTATTTTATTTATGTGATTATCTTTCTATTTAAGCAATCCCTAACTTAATTTTAGTCTCTAATAGTGCTATTTTAAGTTCACATTTCATAAGCTATATATAATTCCTACAATTATGTGTCTTGTTTAACTTGAACATTATAAATATTTGACTTATTTCAGATGCAGCAGGAGTTGGAAAAAAATATAACTAGAGAACTAGAAGAAGGTATGTTGCCAAATTTCCGAATTAAGATGGTCATTGATTTCTGAAATATCCTATGAATGGTAAATCCATTGTTTTCTATTGTTTGGATAACAATAGGTACTATATTAATTTTTTAAATATATATCTAATAAAAATATAAAACATAAACATAATGAGGAACATACTTATTCCTCATTTAGTCATCGTTTTTCAGACTTAAAAAAAAAATCTCCAAATGTCTATTTATCTGTTATTTCAAGCTGTAATCTTCCTTCACTTCTGCCATCCCTCTGGAACTGTCAACCTGAATATGCGGGCTTTCTTAAATCCTTGTTTCTGCTAATGATATAAAACCAAAATTAAAAAAAGAAAAAAGCAGTCTTGTCTTAGGTGATACTTAGTTAAGCAATTATGGTTCAAATGACCTTTACTTGACAGGTGACATTTAAACATCCAGCCGTTGATTTTGTCATTGATTTACCTTTTGCCATTGGGTAAAATTCCAAGCTCCATACATGGAATAAAAACACCCAAATCAGTTTGGTTCTTGTCAGCTTTTTCAGCCTTCTTTACCGCTAACATTTACCCTACTCTGCTGCTTTGCTCTTGCACCTCTTCAGCATTGACTACTTGCAATGCCACAAGTGTTCTTCCACACTCTCTGTATATGTTCTTTGTATATGCGTCTTCCTTCCACCTGGCATGCTTCTTCCCTGTCCTTCAGATATCAGCTTACATATCCCCTCCACCAAAAAGCAGACAATATTCATAGAAAACTAGGATTTTCCTTCTGTGTGTTCTTCTGTTCAACTCTGAAAATTGCCTGTTTGATTTTTCAGTCTGTTGTACATGATTGTTCACGGGTGGGCTCTGTTATCATCTTGTAATGAGAAAAACAGAAGCTCTGATATTTATCCACAATAGCAATTACCTCAGTGGGCAACTGTGAGCAAAATATATTTAAAAGTAATCTTGTATTTTATATTGTAGCTGTATTAGATATTTTTCATTCTTCATAACACTCATAAGACTTCAACTTTGTTTTTTTTTTTTTTTACTAACATTTAGTTAAGAATGAAGTATTTTAGATAAAGACTGTAATTCTTTTTCTTTTCAGGTTTTGCTGTATTGGAATCAGGCTCATCTGGTGAGGCCACCTCTTTAGAATCTACTTTTGAAAGACATATAAATTGTGATGACGTACTGAAATCACACAGAGAGTACTCAGAGTTTCTGAAGAAAAAGTATAGCATCTGAAACATAAATAGTAGAAATTTATTTTCTGGATGGTTATAAAACATTTTAATAGTTTCCTATTAAATGGATGATATGCACAAATCTTTCTTAAAGGAAAATATTTTTGGATCATGTGTGTAATGAAAGTTTATATAATATTTTAAGCTATGTTTCTTGGTAGCTAATTAACATTTAAACAGATTTTTTTTAATATGGAAATCAGCATTATTGGGTTTTACATGCTTCAGGCTGCCCAAATGCCAGCTTTCTAAACAGCACCCAACCAACCAAGTTTTCATGAATACTTCAGTCATGTTAATTGATAACTTTTTGGTATTTTCCAATTTTTATTACTACATATGAACCTAGAGATTTAGACAGACATTAATTTTAAGACAGAGAGTCTTAAAATTAGAGGAAAAAAATAACTTTTACCCCAGAACCATTTGCAAGACAATTGTTAAATTATGCCTGATTCCCATAGCATTTATATCCTACAAATCAGTACATTCCACATAACTACTGTACAACCTTGTCAATCAGACAATTCTCGTACAGTTGACCCTTGAATAATTGCAGGGGTTAAGGGCACTGACCATTTGCAGTCAGTAATATGTGAATAACTTTCGACTCCCCAGGCACTTGAGTACTAGTCTGCTATTGACGAGAAAACTAACTTTTACAAAAACAGTTAATTAGCCTGTGTTTTGTTTGTTATATGTATTCCATATTATATTTTTATAATAAGCTATAAAAGAAAGTGTTATTAAAATCACAAGGAAGAGGGGGACATAATGGCGGGGAAGTAGGAAGAGGTGTCTTTTCAGCCTGTACCCCAAAGTGAGCTGATTACCTACCATAGAACTCTGATCACCCATGAAATCAGCCTGAGATCAGAATTATACACGTCTGGATCTCTACAGGGGCAGAAGACGCCAGTGGGCAGATAAAGCTGAGTGGGAAAGTTGGACTGATATGGGAAGATAAACAAAAGGGGGAGGGAGCCACCAGAGGCGACTGGTTGGAAAGTAATACCCCAATCAAGCAAGAGTGCCCTGCGTCTGGGGTCCAGCATTAACTTAGAGACTGGTTGAAAGCACTCCAAAAGAGCAAAGAATTGTGGGGGGAAATTGTCGGAATCGGGGTTGCTAGGGACAGGGGCTTAAGTCCCCAGTCCCAAGACTGCCTCCACTGGTTCTAAGGCAGAGAGAGTGGGGAGGAGAAACCAGCTCTTGGTCCCTAAAACGCCAGGGCACCTGAGAACCCTGGGGTCCATTTCCTGTGAGGGGATGGGAGCCACACTGGGAGGCAGAATGCTGAAACCCTGCTATAGAGTCTGAGATACTCCCCTGAGAGAGATACAAAGGCCCAGCCAGTGCTCTTTGATACCCACCATTGTTTCAGACCAAACTCCCCCCAGAGAGGTTCATGGAGGGCCCAGCCAGTGCTCTTTGATATGCGCCATTGTTTCAGACCAAACTCTCCCCCCAGAGAGGTTTGTGGAGGGCCCAGCCTGGTGCTTTAGGACCTGCACCCCATTCTCAGAGCCTGAGACCCATGGGCGACCCACAGTCTCCCCTGAAAAAATTGGTGTGTGCAAGCAAGCTGGGCGCTCTTAGATGCAGAAAGACCAGGCACTCCCAGCCTGGGCCAGCGGGAAAATCTCAGTGTGCTATTGCTGCTTGGAACCTCTCTGGTGGTCTGGAGCTGCCCAGACAGCTGCCACTGCCTTGGCTTTGGGTACAAGCAAAAGATCTTATATCCCCAGGGACTGCGACTTAGAACCTGCTCTGCCAGCAGCCAAGGGGGAACTTATTTAGGCTCTGCAGCCAGACTGAGGCTTCTCTCTGAGAGGGAGATCAGGGTACGGTTTGCTTTCCTGTAAAACTACAAAAACCATCAAAAGCAGTCAAAGTGAGAGAAAAAAAAAAGTGCACAAACATAAGAACCGCCAGAGAACAAAAGCCTGAAAAAAAAAAAAACCAGTTTCCTCAGAGCCCACCCCCTTGAGGGCAAAGGGAGGACTTAACACAAGGAACATCATTGACTGAAAACCCACTTGGCAGACCCTTCCCCCAGAAAACAAACCAAGAAAGAAAAAAAGAGGGGGGGAAATAATACAAGAGAACAACCACTAACTCATAGGAAAACTTTTATTTTTCACTTGTTCCCACTATTCTGGTTTATTTTTGTATACATAGGTAATTTTTTTAAACCTATTTACCATCACAGCGAGCTGTACATCAAATTTCATAATAACCTTCTAACCTGAACTTTTTGATACATACACCTATGTTTTCCTTTTGCATTTCTATTTTTTGAATTCTTTTTTTTTAATTTTAGTTTAGCTTAGTCTAGTTTATTCCTTTTTACTTTTATCTTCTAATATTCATACAGAGTTAAACTTCAAAGTAAGTTTGAATCAATACTGCCTTTCCCCAATCAATACTACCCCTATAGGTAAACCAATTTTTAATTCCCCTTTATCTTAGGAAAGTTGAGTCCTTTAACAAAGATATCAGGATACATCCAGGAAGAATCAAAACAAACTTCCTCACACACACTGAGAATTTATAACCACTCTCCCATCTTTTTCTTCCACCAGTGTTTCTGTGTTTTTGTGTTTGTCCTGATAGCATATAAATCTTACACTTGGGGTTCCTTTTGATGAGGTTCTTCCTTTATTTGCATATATATATTTTTTTCTCTTGTCATATACTTGTATCAGTCTTTTTGTTTGTCTGTTTTTGTTTGTCTACTTCATAATTCTTACCTTGGGGCCCATTTGTGCTGAACCTTCTCTTTCATCTTCCCTTTCTTTTCTGTCTCTCTCTCTCTCTTTTTTTGCTTTTCTTCTTTTTTTTTTCTTTTTCTTTTCTTTTGTCTCTCGTTTGGGTGGGGAATCTTGATTACTCAGAAGTGTTCCAGGGTGCACCTTGACTGCACCACAGTCGATACATCCAGCTACATCTGTTCAGTCATCTCCCACCAAAATGATTAGGAGGAGGAATGCCCAATAGAAGAAAAATACAGAGGATGGACCTTCTGCAACAGAGCCAACGGCTATCAACATAGACAATATGTCGGAAAGAGAATTGAGGCTAACAATTATCCAGGCAATAGCTAGGTTGGAGAAAGCCATGGATGACCAAACGGAATTGATTAGGGCCAAGCTGAAAGCGATGGGAGATGATGTTCACAATGTTAGGGTGGAGCTTAAAGCTACCAGGGAGGAGGTTCACAATGCTCTCAATGAGTTCCAATCTAATCTAAATTCTCTCAAAGCTAGGGTAACTGAGACAGAAGATAGAATTAGTGATCTGGAGTACAAACAGAGAGAAAGGATCAGGAGGAAGCCTGGAACAAACAGCTTAGAAACCATGAAAACTTCATCAGGGAAATAAATGATGCCATGAAGCGTTCCAACGTCAGAATTATTGGAATCCCTGAAGGGAAGGAGAAAGAAAGAAATCTAGAAGATATAGTGGAACAAGTCCTTCGTGAAAATTTTCCCAATTTCACGAATGGAACCAGCATTCATGTACTAGACGCTGAACAGTCTCCACCCAAGATTATACATTCCCAAAAAAATCACGACACCTGATACTCAAACTGAGTAATTATAATTGTAGGTATAATCTCTTGAAAGCCGCTAGGTCAAAGAGGCTCCTTACTTACAGAGGGAAACCCATCAGAGTAACGTCAGACCTGTCCCCCGAGACCTGGCAAGCCAGAAAAGGCTGGCAAGATATATACAGGGCACTAAATGAGAAGAACATGCAGCCAAGAATACTTTATCCAGAAAGACTGACATTCAAAATAGATGGAAAGATAAAGAGTTTCCAAGACCGGCAATGCTTAAAAGACTATGCAACCACCAAGCCGACACTGCAGAAAATATTAAGGGGGGTTTAATAAAAGAGTAAAAATACTAAGAATAGCATTGAACAGAAATATAGAGACAGTCTACAGAAAGAAAGACTTCAAAGGTAACACAATGTCAACAAAAACGTATCTATCAATAATCACTCTCAATGTGAATGGCCTAAAGTGCCCCTAAAACGGCACAGGGTTGCAGATTGGATAAAACGACAGGACCCATCTATATGTTCTCTACAAGAGACCCATTTTGAACCTAAAGATATACCCAGACTGAAAGTGAAGGGATGGAGAAGCATTTTTCATGCCAATGGGCCTCAAAAGAAGGCTGGGGTAGCGATTCTCATATCAGAGAAATTAGACTTCAAACTAAAGACTGTAGTCAGAGATAAAGAAGTACACTACATAATCTTTAAAGGGACTATCCACCAGGATGATCTAACAATTGTAAATATCTATGCTTCCAATATGGGAGCAGCCAATTACTTAAGAAAACTGTTAATCAAGATAGTCATATTGATATGAATACACTAATCGTAGGAAATCTTTTTTTCTTTTTTTTAAAGATTTTATTTAATTATTTGACAGAGAGAGATCACAAGTAGGCAGAGAGGCAGGCAGAGAGAGGAGGAAGCAGGCTCCCTGCTGAGCAGAGAGCCCGACGCGGGACTCGATCCCAGGACCCTGAGATCACGACCCGAGCCGAAGGCAGCGGCTCAACCCACTGAGCCACCCAGGCGCCCTAATCGTAGGAAATCTTAACATGCCTCTCTCAGAAATAGACCGATCATCGAAGCAGAAAATCAATAAAGAAACAAGAGCATTGAATGACACATTGGACCAAATGGACCTCACAGATATATGCAGAACATTCCACCCTAAAACAACAGAATACTCATTCTTCTCAAGTGCACATGGAACCTTCTCCAGAATAGACCACATACTGGGTCACAAATCAAGACTCAACTGATACCAAAAGACTGAGATGATTCCCTGCGTATTCTCAGATCACAATGCTTTGAAACTGCAGCTCAATCACAAGGAAAAAGTTCTGAAGGAACTCAAACACCTGGAAGCTAAAGGCTACCTTGCTTAAGAATGCTTGCATCAACCAGGAGATCAAAGAAGAACTGAAACAATTCATGGAAACCAATGACAATGAAGACACTTTAGTCCAAAACCTATGGGATACAGCAAAGGCAGTCCTAAGGGGGAAATACATAGCCATCCAAGCCTCCCTCAAAAAAATAGAAAATCTAGAATACACCAGCTGTCTCTACACCTTAAAGAATTGAAGAATCAACAACAAATCAAACCAACTCCACACATAAGAGGGGAAATCATCAAGATTAGAGCTGAGTTTGATGAGGTAGAAACCAGAGATACAGTAGAACATATCAATGAAACTAGAAGCTGGTTTTTTGAAAGAATCAATAAGATCGATAAACCATTGGCCACACTAATCCAAAAGAAAAGAGAGAAAGCCCAAATTCATAAAATTATGAATGAAAAGGGAGAGATCACTACTAAAATCAAGGAAGTAGAAACAACCATCAGAAGTTATTATCAACAGTTATATGCCAATAAGCTTAGCAACCTAGATGAAATGGATGCATTCCTGGAAAACTATAAACTCCCAAAATTGAACCAGGAAGAAATCGACAACCTGAATAGACCGATATCTAGTAACGAGATTGAAGCAGTGATCAAAAACCTCCCAAAGAAAAAGAGCCCAGGGGACGCCTGGGTGGCTCAGTTGGTTAAGCAGCTGCCTTCGGCTCAGGTCATGATCCCAGCATCCTGGGATCGAGTCCCACATCAGGCTCCTTGCTCAGCAGGGAGCCTGCTTCTCCCTCTGCCTCTGCCTGCCATTCTGTCTGCCTGTGCTTGCTCTCCCCCCCTTCTCTGATAAATAAATAAAATCTTTAAAAAAAAAAAGAAAAGAAAAGAAAAAGAGCCCAGGACCTGACGGATTCCCTGGGGAATTCTACCAAACTTTCAAAGAAGAAATAACACCTATTCTCCTGAAGCTGTTTCAAAAAATTGAAGCAGAAGGAAAACTTCCAGACTCTTTCTATGAAGCCAGCATTACCTTGATCCCCAAACCAGGCAAAGACCCTACCAAAAAGGAGAATTTCAGACCAATATCACTGATGAATATGGATGCTAAAGATTCTCAACAAGATCCTAGCCAACAGGATCCAACAGCACATTAAAAAGAGTATGCACCATGACCAGGTGGGATTCATCCCTGGGCTACAAGTATGGTTCAACATTCGCAAATCAATCATGTGATAGAACAAATTAATATGAGAAGAGAGAAGAACCACATGGTCCTCTCAATTGATGCAGAAAAAAGCATTTGACAAAATCCAGCATCCGTTCCTGATTAAAACGCTTCAAAGCATAGGAATAGAGGGAGCATTCCTGAACCTCATCAAATCTATCTATGAAAGACCCACAGCAAATATCATCCTCAATGGGAAAAAGCTTGCAGCCGTCCCGTTGAGATCAGGAACAAGACAAGGATGCCCACTTTCACCACTCTTGTTCAACATAGTATTAGAAGTCCTCGCAAAAGCAATCAGACAACAAAGAGAAATAAAAGGTATCCAAATTGGCAATGAAGAAGTCAAACTCTCTCTCTTCACAGATGACAGGATTCTTTATATGGAAAACCCAAAAGACTCCACCCACAAACTACTAGAACTCATACAGCAATTCAGCAACGTGGCAGGATACAAAGTCAATGTGCAGAAATTAGTGGCTTTCTTATACACTAACAATGAAAATATAAAAAGGGAAATTAGAGAATCTATTCCATTTCCTATAGCACAAAGAACCATAATATACCTGGGAATAAACCTAACCAAAGAGGTAAAGGATCTGTACTTGAGGAACTACAGAACACTCATGAAAGAAATTGAAGACACACAAAAAAGGAAGACCATTCCATGCTCTTGGATCAGAAGAATAAACATTGTTAAAATGTCTATCCTGCCTAGAGCAATCTATACTTTTAATGTCATTCTGATCAAAATTCTACCCGTATTCTTCAAAGAGCTGGAGCAAATAATCCTAAAAATTTGTATGGAATCAGAAGAGACCCCGAATCACTAAGGAAATGTTGAAAAACAAAAATAAAGCTGGGGGCATCATGTTACCTGATTTCAAGCTTTACTACACAGCTGTGATCACCAAGACAGCATGGTACTAGCATAAAAACAGACAGACAGACCAGTGGAACAGAGTAGAGAGCCCAGCTATGGACCCTCAACTCTATGGTCAATTAATCTTTGACAAAGCAGGAAAAAATATACAGTGGAAAAAAGACAGTCTCTTCAATAAATGGTGCTGGGAAAACAGGACAGCTATATGTAGAAGAATGAAACTCGACCATTCTCTTACACCGTACACAAAGATAAACTCAAAATGGATAAAAGACCTCAATGTGAGACAGGAATCCATCAGAATCCTAGAGGAGAATATAGGCTGTAATCTCTTCTTTATCAGCAACTTCTTTCAAGATATGTCTCCAAAGGCAAAGAAAACAAAAGCAAAAATAAACTTTTGGGACTTCATCAAAATCAAAAGCTTCTACACAGCAAAGGAGACAGTCAACAAAACAAAGAGGCAACCCACGGAATGGGTGAAGATATTTGCAAATGACATTACAGACAAAAGTTTGATATCCAGGATCTATAATGAACTACTCAAACTCAACACACCTGAAACAGGCAAACATATCAAAAAATGGGCAGAAGATATGAGCAGACACTTCTCCAGTCAAGACATACAAATGGCTATCAGACACATGAAAAAGGGTTCATCATCACCAGCCCTCAGGGAGATCCAAATTAAAACCACATTGAAATTTCACCTTACACCAGTTAGAATGGTCAAAATTAACAAAACAGGAAATAACATGTGTTGGAGAGGATGTGGAGAAAGGGAAACCCTCTTCCACTGTTGGTGGGAATGCAAGTTGGTGCAGCCTCTTTGGAGAACAGTGTGGAGATTCCTCAAGAAATTAAAAATAGAACTTCCCTATGACCCTGCAATTGCACTCATTGGTATTTACCCCAAAGATACAGATGTCGTGAAAAGAAGGGCCATCTGTACCCCAATGTGTATAGCAGCAATGGCCACGGTCGCCAAACTGTGGAAAGAACCAAGATGCCCTTCAACGGACGAATGGATAAGGAAGATGTGGTCCATATACACTATGGAGTATTATGCTTCCATCAGAAAGGATGAATACCCAACTTTTGTAGCAACATGGACGGGACTGGAAGAGATGATGCTGAGTGAAATAAGTCAAGCAGAGAGAGTCAATTATCATATGGTTTCACTTATTTGTGGAGCATAACAAATATCATGGAGGACAAGGGGTGTTAGAGAGGAGAAGGGAGTTGGGGTAAATCGGAAGGGGAGGTGAATCATGAGAGACTATGGACTCTGAAAAACAATCTGAGGGGTTTGAAGTGACGGGGGTGTGGGAGGTTGGGTTACCAGGTGGTGGGTATTATAGAGGACACGGATTGCATGGAGCACTGGGTGTGGTCAAAAAATAATGAATACTGTTTTTCTTAAAATAAATAATTTAATAAAAAAAAGAAAAAATCATAAGGTAGAGAAAATACACTGACAGTACTGTCATGTATTTATTGAAAAAATCTGCATATAGCTCCACCCATTCAAACTGTGTTAACTATACAATTTTTAAGATTTTATTTATTTATTTGACAGAGAGAGAGACAGAGTGCAAGTAGGCAGAGTGGCAGGCAAATGGAGATGGAGAAGCGAGCTCCTTGCTGAAAACAGAGACTGATACAGAACACCATCCCAGGACCCTGGGATCATGACGTGAGCCCAAGGAAGTTGCTTAACCGACTGAGCCACCTAAGCATTCTATATGTTCTATCATTTAATCATTTAATTCTCATGCTCTTTTAACTTTTGTCACTTGTCTGTAATATCCTTTACAGCAAGGAAGGTCCCGTTCAGAGCCATGTATTTAATTCCGATGTTGTGTCTCTTAGTCTCTTTCAGTTTTGAACAGTTCCTTAGTCAGTCTTTCCCAGATTTTCATGACATTTAATTTTTTGAAGAGTTAATTCCAGTAATGTAGAATGTCTTTCAGTGCAGGTTTTTCTTATGTTTCCTTATGATAAAATTGAGATTAGGGATGCCTGGGTGGTTCAGATCATGATCCCAGGGTTCTGAGATTGAGTCTTGCATCGAGCTCTGAGCTCACTGGGGAGCCTGCTTCTCCCTCTGCCTGCTGCTCCCCCTGCTTGTGTTTTCTCTCTAATAATACTGAGTTTTCCAAATACTATTTTAATTGATTAACTCTCAATGTTTAAAATATTTCCTATAAGGATCTTGCAGATATTTTTTAGATTTATTCCCAGTTATTTAATACTTTTGATCCTATTATAAATATTATTTTAAAAAGTCAATTTCATTTCCTGTTGCTAGGTTATAGAAATAAAATTATTTTGCATATTGAGCTTAGATTCACCTATCTTGCTAAACTATCTTATTACATTGTTTCTCACAGTTCTGGAGGCTGGGAAGTCCAAATTCAAGGCAGTAGCAGATTCAGTGTCCAGTGAGGGCCTGTTTCCTGGTTCATGGATGGTGGCCTTCCTCCTGTTTCTTCGTACTGCACAGGGCCGAGGGAGCTCTCTCAGGACTCCTTTATGCGTACACTAATCCCATTCATGAGGGTTCCACCTTCACGAGTAATCATTTCCCAAAGTCTCCACCTCTAAATACAATTACATTGAACACTAAGATTTAACACACTAATTTGGGAGCTGGGGGGACAGAAATATTCAGTCTGTAGCAAGGCTGTTCCTTGTTCTTTGCCAGGTAGACCTCTCCAATATGGCTTTTTAACTCGTGAGGCCAGTAATGAGAATTTCCCTGCAGAGAGGTCTCAGTGGTCTTTTAAGGATTTCACCTGCTTCAATCAGGCTTACATAGAATAATCCCTTTTTGATTAACTCGAAATTAACAATTAATTATATCTGCAAGATTTCTTTACAGTTGCCATGTTCTGATGACTAGAGTCAAGTCACAGATCTTGGCTACACTTAAGGGAAAAGGATTATAAAAGGTGAGAACACCAAAGAGCATTTATTATGGGGTCACCAAGGGTCTTTATTTTATAATTATATTAACAGATCCCTTATACTACTAGTTTTCTAAGTTTTATAATGGATGAATGTTGAATGAATGTTTCTTTTGCATATATTGAGATAATTGTTTTAATTTGTCAATGTGTTGAATTACATTATGTGCTCATGTTAAACCAACCTTGCATTTCTCAGGGAAACTGAATTTCATTCATTTCATTGTGATTTCATTCATTTGTTTCATATATTGCTACTATTGATATGCTAATATCCTAGTGAGGAATTTCTCCTGTCCATGGATAATGTTAATACAAGGAATTTTGAATACATTTAACTCAATTTACTTGGCTTCAAACTTATGTGTATTGTTGCTTTGTGTTTTCTGTCTTGTATCTTTAAAAAATAATTGACCATTTTTATAACTTTTATATGATTCTCTCAATGTTCATTTAAGTTGAACTATGTATTTAGTTTTTTTCTTTTTTCTTACATCTCAGAATTTCTATTTGGGATTATATACATACTTTATGTACATACGTTAGGTACATACATCATATACATACTTTAAAATTTTCATAATGAGAACTGCCAGGTAATGAACCTCTGCTTAAAAATGTCTTTATTGGGCATCTGGATGGCTCAGTTGATTAAATGTCTGGCTTTGGCTCAAGTCATGATCCCAGTGTCCTGGGATTGAGCCCCACTTCAGGCTCACTGCTCAGCCTGGAGTCTTCTTCCTCTCTGACTACCCCTCCCCACCACTTGTGCTCCCTCTTTCTCTTTTCTTCTCTCATTCTCTTACAAATGAATAAAATATTTTTAAAAATAAGTATATGTCTTTATTTCCTCTTACTTTCTATATACATTTTCACTGCATAGAAAATCCTAGGTGAATAGTTATTTTCTTTAATAATACAGAAAATGTCATTACACTGCCCTTTGTCTTTCATAATTGCTCTTTAGAAATCAGGTGTCTACCTGTTTCTCCTTTGAACATAATCTATTCCCCACTCTGCTCCTTTTTCCCACAATTTTTGGTTACTTTAAAGATTTTACTTATGGGAAAAAAATTTTTTTTTTTTTTTTACTGCAGGTATGCTCTTATGTGTCTAGATTTGGGTGTCTTATTATTTATCTTAATAATGATCCATAATTAGAATTTCATTTAAAACAGCTCCAAAAACCATGATATACCTAGGAATAAGCCTAACCAAAGAGGCAAAGGATCTATACTCTAGAAACTACAGAACATTTTTGAAGGAAATTGAGGAGATGAAATCACATCCTATACTCATGGATTGGAAGAACAAACATCTTTAAAATGTTTGTGCTGCCCAGAGCACAATTTACACTTTCAATACAATCCCTATCAAAATATAATACACATTTTTCACAGAGCTAAAACAAATAATTCTAAAATCTGTGTGGAACCAGAAAAAAACCCAAATAGTCAAAGGAATGTTGAAAAAGAAAACCAAAACTGAGGCATCACAATGCCTGACTTCAAGCTATATTACAAAGCCATTGTCATCAAGACAGTATGGTATTGGCACAAAAGCAGACACACAGCTCAAAAGAGCAGAATAGAGAGCCAAGAAATGGACTTTATGATCAACTAATCTTCGACAAAGCAAGAAAGAACATCCAATGGAAAACAGATATTTTCTTCAATAAATGGTGCTGGGAAAACTCTACAACCACATGCAGAAGAATGAAATTAGACCATTCTCTTACAGCGTACACAAGGATAAAATGGATGAAAGACCTCAACATGAGACAGGAATCCACCAAAATCCTAGAGGAGAACATAGGCAGTAACCTCTTTGACACTGGCCACAACTTCTTTCAAGATGCCTCTCTAAAGGTAGGGGAAACAGAAGCAAAATGCACTTTTGGAACTTGCACCAAGATAAGTTTTTGCACAGCAAAGGAAACAGTCAACAAGACTAAGAGACAATCCACAGAATGGGAGAAGATCTTTGCAAATGGCATTTTAGATTAAGGGCTGATATCCTACATCTATAAAGAACTTCTCAAATTCAACACCCAAAAACCAAACAATCCAGTCAAGAAATGAGCAGAAGACATGAACAGACACTTCTGCAAAGAAGACATCCAAATGGCTAACAGACACATGGAAAAAATATTCAACTTCACTAGCCATCAGGGAAATTCATATCAAAAACCACAATGAGATGCCACCTTACACCGGTTAGAATGGCCAGAATTAACAAGATAGGAAACAAGTGTTGGTGAGGTTATGGAGAAAGGGGAATCCTCTTGTGCTGTTGGTGGAAATGCAAGCTGGTACAGCCACTCTGGAAAACAGTGTGGAGGTTCCTCAAGACGTTTAAAGTAGAGCTACCCTGTGACCTACCAATTGCACCACCAGGTCTTTACCCCAAAGATAAGGATGTAGTAAAAAGAAGGGGCACAGCACCCCAATGTTCATAACTGCAATGTCCATAAGAGCCAAACAGTGGAAGGAACCATGATGCCCTTCAACAGATGAATGGATAAAGATGTGGTTTATATATACAATGGACTATTACTCAGCCATCAGAAAGGATGAATACCTACTTTTGCATTGACATGGAACTGGAGGGGATTGTGCTAAGTGAAATGAGTCAGGCAGAGAAAGACAATTACCATATGGTTTCACTCATATGTGGAAGATAAAGAATAGAGTTGAGGACCGCAGGGAAGGGAGGAAAAATAGAATGGGATGAAATCAGAGAGGGAAACAAACCATGAGAGACTCTGGACTCCGGGAAACAAACGAGGGAAAAACTGGGTGATTGGTATTAAGGCAGGCATGTGTTGGGATGAGCACTGGCTGTTATGTGCAACTAATAAATCATTGAACAGTACAACAAAAACTTATGATATACTGTATCCTGTCTAACAACATGATAAATTTCATTTGGCTTTTTGAATCTATTATTTGGTGTCTCAAAAGATATTTAGACTTAATCTAAACTTCATATCTCTTAACCTCTTTTTCATGTTTCCATGGTAGCTTTTTGGTCTTTCTCCTTATATTCTCAATTATTTCTTCCATTTTCCTAGTTGTCACTCTGATGTATCCAGGCTACTGTCTGACCTATGAATAGGAATTTAAATTGGGGTAATTGTATTTTAAAATACATTTTCTTTGGGTTTTTAAAAAATCTATTAAAATAATTAGTTTTTCATTATTTGAGAATATGTTTTTTTTTTAATTCATTAACTGAGGTTTTTTTTTTTAAGATTTTATATATTTATTTGACAGAGACACAGTGAGAGTGGGAACACAGCAGGAGGAGTGGGAGAAGAAGTGGGGCTTCCCACAGAGTACGGAGCCTGTTGTGGGACTTGATCCCAGGACCCTGGGGTCATGACCTGAGCTGAAGGCAGGTGCTCAAGACTAGCCACCCAGGTGCCCGGGGATCTGCTTTTAAAAAGAAATAAAGGTTAAGGGTAGGGACCACTAAACAGACAATAGGAATGACTACATTTTTGTTCTTTTTAAAAAAAATTTAAGCTTTAAAATGTACAATGTGAAAGCCAAACACCCCACTAAAAAGGAGAACTACAGTCCAGTGTCTCTGATGAACATGACTAGCAAATCAAATTGAATAATACATTAAAAGAAGTGTTCACCATAATCAAGTGGGTTTATTCCTGTGTTGCAGGAATGGTTCAATATTCACAAATCAATATAATACACCACATTAATAAAAGGATAAGAACCACATGATTCTCTGAATGGAGGCAGAAAAAAAAAACACTTGACAAAATACAGCATCTGTTCTTTCTTTTTTAAAAGATTTTTTTTTATTTATTTGACAGACAGAGATCACAAGCAGGCAGAGAGGCAGGCAGAGAGAGAGGGGGAAGCAGGCTCCCTGCTGAGTGGAAAGCCCGATGCGGGGCTCGATCCCAGGACCCTGGGATCATGACCTGAGCCGAAAGCAGAGGCTTTAACCCACTGAGCCACTCAGGCGCCCCCAGCATCTGTTCTTGATAAAAACCCTCAACAAAGTAGATATAGATGGATCATACCACAATATCATAGTAGTCATATAAGAAAGACCCTCAGCTAATATCAACCTGAACTGGGAAAAACTGAGAGCTTTCCCCCTATGGTCAGGAACAAGATGGATATTCACTCTCACCATTACTATTTGACATAGTACTG
Source organism: Mustela nivalis (assembly GCF_964662115.1). NCBI lineage: Eukaryota > Metazoa > Chordata > Mammalia > Carnivora > Mustelidae > Mustela > Mustela nivalis. The sequence goes on along the minus strand of NW_028135561.1, from coordinate 162,934 downwards.
GCAGTCTTAGCCTCAGAAATCAGACAACAAAAAGAAATATAATGCATCCAAATTGTCAAGGAAGAAATCAAGCTTTCACTATTTGCAGATTACATGATACCCTATGTAGAAAACCTACAAGAGGGGCGCCTGGGTGGCTCAGTGGGTTAAAGCCTCTGCCTTTGACTCAGGTCATGATCCCAGAGTCCTGGGATCGAGCCCCACATCAGGCTCTCTGCTCAGCAGGGAGCTTGCTTCCTCCTCTCTCTCTGCCTGCCTCTCTGTCTACATGTGATCTCTGTCTGTCAAATAAATAAATAAAATCTGAAAAAAAAGAAAACCTGAAAGACCACCAAAAAAATTTGCTATAACTAATACATGAATTCAGCAAAGTCACAGGACATAAAATCAATATACAGAAATCTGTTATATTTCTATATACCAATAAAGCAGCAGAAAAAGAAATTAAGGAATTGATAGCATTTGCAATTGCATAAAAAATAGATACTTAGGAATAAACCTAAACAAAGAGATAAAAGGTCTGTATTCAGAAAACTACAGACTGTATACAGAAAACTAGAGCCTGTACACAGGAAATTACAGAAAACTTATGAATTAAATTGAAGAAGACAGAAATAATTGGAAAAACATTCCATGCTCATGGATTGGAACCAATGTTGTTAAAATGTCTATGCTACCAAAAGCAATCTACACATTTAACACAATCCCTATCAAAATACCACCTGGGTTTTTCATAGAACTAGAACAAATAATCCTAAAATTCATATGAAACTACAAAAGACCTTGAGTAGCAAAAGCACTCCTGAACAAGGAAAAGCAAAACTGAAGGCACTGTGATTCTAGATATCAAGCTACATTACAGAGCTGTAGTCTTCAAGACCGTATACTACGGGCAAAAAAACAGATATGTAGATCAATAGAACAGAAGAGATAACCTGGAAATGGATCCCCAACTACATGGTGAACTAATTTTAAATAATGCCAGAAAGAATATCCAATGGATATTTAACAAATGGTTTGGAAAAACTGGATAACAACATGCAGAAGAATGAAACTGGAGCACTTTCTTACACCATACATAAAAGTTAATTCAAAATGGTTGAAGGACTGAAATGTGAAATAGGAAACCATCAAACTCCTGGAGGAGAACATAGGCAGGAATCTCTTTGACCTTGGCACCAGAGGCAAGGTAAACAAAACCAAAAATGAACTATTGGGACTTCACCAAGATAAAAAGCTTGTGCACAGTGAAGGAAACAATGAAACTAAAAGGCAGCCTATGGAATGGGAGAAGATATTTGCAAATGGCATATCTGATACTGGGGTAGTATCTAAAATCTATAAGGAACTTACCAAACTCAACACCCAGAAAACAAATAATCCAGCTAAGAAATGGGAGGAAGATATGAATAGACACCTTTACAAAGAAGACATCTGGATGAATAACAGACACATGAAAAGATATTCAAGATCATTTTCCATCAGGGAATTGCGAATCAAAACCATATTGAGATACCACCTCATGCCTGCCAGAATGGCTAAAATTAACAATGGACAAAATAACAGGTGTTGGCAAGGATGTGGAGAATGGGGAAACCCCTTACACTTTTGGTGGGAAAGAAAACTGGTGCAGCTACTCTGGAAAACAGTATGGAGTTTCTTCAGAAAGTTAAAAATAGAGCTACCCTATAATCTAGCAATTGTACTACTTGTTATTTACCCAAAGGATACAAAACTACAGATTCAAAGAGGTAGAGTTCTCCTGATGTTTATAGCAGCTTTATCAACAATAGTCAAACTATGGAAAGAACCCAAATGTCCATTGACTGATGAATGGATAGAGAAGATGTAGTATATATGTATAATGGAATATTACTCAGCCATCAAATAGAATAAAATCTTACCATTTGCACAGATGCGGTTGGAACTACAGTGTATTATGCTAATCAAAATACATCAGTCAGAAAAAGACATACCATATGATTTCACTCATATGTGGAATTTAGGAAACAAAACAGATGAACATATGGGAGGGGAAAGAAGAGAGGGAACCAAACCATAAGAGACTCTATTTTTTTTTAAAGATTTTATTTATTTCTTTGAGAGAGAGAGACAGAGCATGAGCAGGGGGGAGGAGGCAAGGGGACAAAGAGAAGCAGGCTCCCAGCTGGGCAGGGAGCCCAAAGTGGGGCTCCATCCCAGGACCCTGAGATCATGACTGGAGCTAAAGGCAGGTGCTTAACCAACTAAGCCACCCAGGTGTGCCTCAAACAATAAGAGACTCTTAACTATAGAGAACAAACACAGTGGTGATGGAGGGAGGTGCATAGAGGATGAGCTAGATGGATGGTGGGTATTAAAGAGAGCACTTGTTGTGATGAGCGCTGGGTGTTTTATGTAAGTGATAAATCACTGAATTCTACTCCTGAAATCAATATTGCACTGCATGTTAACTGACTAGAATTCAAACAAAAACTCTAAAAAACAAAAAATAAAATGAGCAGTGTGACAGATTGATATATATATACTATTGAAAGGATTCTCACAATCTAATTAATACATTCTGCCCCCCCACATATTTACTTATTTATTTATTTATTTATTTAGTGAGAACAGTTGTTTTAGTTTCTTAGCAAATTTCAATTAAACAACACAGAATTATCAACTATAGCCACCATGTTACACATTAGATCTTCAAACCGCATTCATGTTACAACTAAAAGCTTATGTCCTTCTCTCAAACCTCTACACATTTTCCCCACTCTCCAGCCCCTTCAACCACCATTCTGCTCTTTTTATATGAGTTCAACTTAAAAAAAAAAAAAAACTTTTGTAGGTTCCACATATACATGGTATCATGCAGTATTTGTCTTTCTCTCACTTGCTTTATTTAGCATAATGCCTTCGAATCTATTCATGTTCTTGCAAATGGTAGGATTTCCTTTCTCCAAAGGCCAATATTCCATATATATATATATATATATATATATATGGAATATATATATATATATATATATATATATATATATATATATTCCATTCATCCATTAATGAAAACAGGCTTTTTCCTGTACCTTGGCTGTTGTGAATACTGCTGTTGTGAATACTGCTGTGAACATAGGAGAATAGATATCTTTTTGAGATAATTGAATTTTCTTTGGGTACATATACCAGAAGTGGGACTCATGGATCCTATGGTAGTTCTGTTTTTAATTTCTTGAGGAACCTCCGTATGGTTTCCAGTGGTAACTGTAACAGTTTACATTCCCACCAACAATAAATTAGGGTTCCTTTCCGCCACATTCTCAGCAGCATTTGGTACCTCTTGGGTTTTTTTTGTTTTTTGGTTTTGTTTTTTGTTTTTGTTTTGGTACTAGACATTCTAGCAAGTATAAAGTTATTTCTCACTATAGTTTTGATTTCATTGCCCTGGTGATTAGTGATGTTGAACATGTTTTCATGTATGTGTTTTTATCTTGGAAAAATGTTCAGGTCTTTTGACCAGATTTCAATGAGGTTATCTAGCTATCTATTGAATTGTATGAGTTCCTTGTATTTTTTAGATATTAACAACTTACTGATTATGGTTTGGAAATATTGTCTCCCCATTTCATAGGTTGCCTTTTTTAAATTAAATTTATTTATTTTCAGCATAACAGTATTCATTATTTTTTCACCACACCCAGTGCTCCATGCAATCCATGCCCTCTATAATACCCACCACCTGGTACCCCAACTTTCCATCCCCCCGCCACTTCAAACCCCTCAGATTGTTTTTCAGAGTCCATAGTCTCTCATGATTCACCTCCCCTTCCGATTTACCCCAACTCCCTTCTCCTCTCTAACACCCCTTGTCCTCCATGATATTTGTTATGCTCCACAAATAAGTGAAACCATATGATAATTGACTCTCTCTGCTTGACTTATTTCACTCAGCATAATCTCTTCCAGTCCCATCCATGTTGCTACAAAAGTTGGATATTCATCCTTTCTGATGGAGGCATAATACTCCATAGTGTATATGGACCACATCTTCCTTATCCATTCGTCCGTTGAAGGGCATCTTGGTTCTTTCCACAGTTTGGCGACCGTGGCCATTGCTGCTATACACATTGGGATACAGATGGCCCTTCTTTTCACGACATCTGTATCTTTGGGGTAAATACCCAGTAGTGCAATTGCAGGGTCATAGGGAAGCTCCATTTTTAATTTCTTGAGGAATTTCCACACTGTTTTCCAAAGTGGCTGCACCCACTTGCATTCCCACCAACAGTGGAAGAGGATTCCCCTTTCTCCACATTCTTTCCAACACATGTTGTTTCCTGTCTTACTAATTTTGGCCATTCTAACTGGTGAAAGGTGATATCTTAATGTGGTTTTAATTTGAATCTCCCTGATGGCTAGTGATGATGAACAAGGGCCCTCTTTAATTCCCATCACCTATTTCTCCCACTTCCCCACCTACCTCCCCTCTGGTAATGATCAGATTCTTTTCTATATTTAGGAGTCTGTTTCTTGGTTTGTCTGTCTCTCTTTTTTTCCCTCTTTGTTCATTTGTTTTGTTTCTTAAGTTCCAAAAATCATATGGTATTTGTCTTTCTTTGACTGACTTAATTCACTTAGCCTTATACTCTCTAGGTTTTTTTTTTTCTGTTTGTTTTTGTTTGTGTTTTTCTTTTTTACATATAATATAGTATTTGCTTCAGGGGTACAGGTCTGTGAATCATCAGTCTTCTGTAATTCACAGCACTCACCATAGGACATACCCTCACCCATGTCCATAACTAAGCTACTCTATCTCTCCCCTCCACCCCCCAGCGAACCTCAATTTGTTTCCTGAGATTAAGAGTCTCTTATGTTTTGTCTTCCTCCGAGTCCCATCTTGTTTCCTTTTTTTCCCTTCCTACCCCCCATAAACCCCTGCCCTGCCTCTCAAATTTCTCATATCAGATAGATCATATAATAATTCTTTCTCTGATGGGCTAATTTTGCTTAACCTAAACTCTCTAGTTCCATCCACAACATTGTAAATGGCAGGATTTGGGGCTTTTGATGGTTGCATTGTATTCCATTGTATATACCTCATCTTCTTTATCCATTCGTCTGTTGATGGACATCTAGTCTCTTCCCGTAGTTTGGCTATTTTGGACATTGCTGCTATAAATATTTGGGTGCGTGTGCCTCTTCAGATCACTACACTTGTACCTTTAGGGTAAATACCCAGTAGTGCAATTGCTGGGTCATAGTATAGCTCTATTTTCAACTTTTTGAGGAATCTCCATGCTGTTTTCCAGAGTGGTTGCACCAGCTTGCATTCCCACCAATAGTGTAGGAGGGTTCCCCTTTCTCCACATCCTCCCAACGTCTGTCATTTCTTGACTTGTTAATTTTAGCCATTCTGACTAAATGAGGTGGTACCTCATTGTGGTTTTGATATGTATTTCCCTGATGCTGAGCAACTAAAAAAAAAAAAGTTAATTGATAAGACAAGTTGGTTAAAAAAAAATAGGAAAGAATGTGAGCAGGCTGGAGACTAAAAAAAAGCCATGCAATAGATTTAAGGTATATTTTGATCTATTAGAAGAAACTGTATCCCTGAAGAAAGAAAAGCCTATATGTATACAAAAAGTAAGGTTAAATACAACGAAGGGATAGAATATAACAATGAAAATTTTAAAAGATTTTTTAAAAAGGTATAGATAAGATAGAATAGTTAAAAAGTTTAAAATAGTAAAGAGGAACAATTTTACAACCTGAATAAGAAGAAAATAAAATGAAAAATATTTAACTTTGAAAGATTAAAGAATCATGGAGGAAAATCCATGAATTCTATGTGTTGCATTCCAGAGTTCTGCAGTTCTCAGTGATCTGTTAACATGGTCTTGGCTGGATTTTCTTGCTGATCTTCTGGGGGAGGGGCCTGTAGCCAGGATTCTCAAATATCTTTGCCCAAGCCGGAATTGCACTGCCTTTGCCAGGGGCCAGGCTAACTAATCTGCACAATTTTGGTCTCGGGAGATTTTGTTCCCCGAATGCTTTCTGTAGAGCTCTGGAGGACAGGAATAATGATACCAGTCTCCCAATCTCTGGCTGGAGGAACCAAGAGCTCAGGGTCCCACTCCTCAGTGCGCCCTGCGAGAAAAGCAGTCAATCTCTCATATCTCTCTGGTCTCCAACCTGTGTCCAAGCATTTCTATCTCTGGCGCAGGGCTTTGTTTGGAGTCTCCAAACCCAGCAGATTCCTGCCATCCTGTTCCTCCCAGAAGAGGAAGGTGAGTCTCTCTGGGTCAGCGACTTGTGGGGTCCATGCTCTTTGAGATCACAGTTTAAGGTAACCCCAAGCTGAGAGCCGCCTCCTTGGCTTCATCTCTGCTGCCAGCTTCCCTGCTCTGATACCTTGGAGCTCTGCCACACTCAGACACCCCTGTTCTTTCTGTGACCACACTGTTCCTGCGAGGGCTCTAACTCCTGCTTAACCTCTGGAGTGAGGTCCCTCAGTGGAGCCAACTTCTAAAAGTTCTGATTTTGTGCTCTGTTGCTCCACCGTTTGTTGGGAGCCAGCCCCTCCCCCCACAGTCTATCTTCCTGTATATTGCCTCAGATTCACTTCTCCATACATCCTAACTTGCAGAAAGTGGTTGCTCTTCTGTTCCTAGAATTGTTGCTCTTCTTCTCTTCGATCTCCTGTTGAGTTTGTAGGTGTTCAGAATGGTATGATAACTATATAACTGAACTCCTGGGACCTGATGATTTTAGGTCTCCTCCTCCTCTGTCATCTTGTTTCTTCTCCCTCTATACACCCTTATACTCTCTAGTTTTAATCACGTTTGTTCTTTTTTTTAATGGCTGAAAAATATTCCATTTTATATATACCACATCTTCTTTATCCATTCCTCTATCAATGGTCACTTGGGTTGCTTCCATATCTTGGCTATTGTTAAGTAATTCTGCAGTAAATATAAGGGTGCATGGTCCCTTTGAATTAGTGTTTTTGTAATCTTTGGTTAAATACTCAGTAGTGCAAAAACAAAAACAAGAACAACCCCCACCCCCACCCACCCCCAAAAAAAACCCCAGTAGCGCAATTACTAGATTTTGGGGTATTTCTATTTTTCACTTTTTGAGGAACCTCCATAGTGTTTTCCACAGTGGCTGTACCAGTTTGAATTCCTACCACCAACATTGCAAGACTTCCTTTTTTTCCACATCCTCACCACTCCTGATATCTGGTGTTTTTTATTTTAGCCATTCTGACAGGTATGAGGTGATATCTCATTGTAGTTTTGATTCACATTTCCCTGATGATATATGATAATGAGCATCTTTTCAAATGTGTGTGTTGATCATCTGTAAGTCTTCTTTGGACAAATGTCTGTGTCTTCTGCACATTTTAAAATTGGATTATTCATTTTGTGTGTGTTCAGCTTTGTAATTTCTTTATAGATTTTGGATTCTAAGTCTTTATTACATATGTCAACCCTTTATCAGGTGTGTTATTTGTAAATTTCTCCTATTCCATAGTTTGCCATTTAGTTTTGTTGATTGTTTCTGTCACTGCACAAATGCTTTTTCTTTTGATGTAGTTCCCATAGTTTATTTTTGCTTTTGTTTCCTTTGTTTCAGGGACCTATCTAGAAAAAACGTTGCTATAGCCAATGCCAGAGGAATTATTGTCTTTGTTCTTTTCTATGATTTTTGTGGTTTCGGGTCTCACATTTAGGTCTTTAATCCATTTTGAATTTGAATTTATTTTGTGTATGTTGAAAGAAAGTAGTCTAATTTCATTCTTTTGCATGTTGCTGTCCAGTTTTGGACACCATTTGTTGAAAGGACTTTTACCCATGGGTATTCTTTCCTGATTTGTCAGAGATAATTTAATTGGCCATATAATTGTGGGTTTATTTCTGTGTTTTCTACTCTGTTCAGTTGATCTCTGTGTCTATTTTTGTGCCAATACCATACTGTTTGGATTACTACAGCTTTGTAATATAACTTGCATTTCAGAATTGTGATGCCTCCAGATTGGCTTTCCTTTTTCAAGATTGCTTTAGCTATTTGAGGTCTTTTGTGATCCCATACAAATTGTAAACCTGTTTGTTCTGGTTCTGTGAAAAATCATATTGTGGGTTTTTTTTGATAGGATTGTATAAATGTGTAGATTGTTTTGGATATCAAAGGAATTTTAACAATATTTCTTTTTCCAATCCATGAGCATGGACTGTCTTTCCATTTCTTTGTGTCATACTCAATTTCTTTCATCAGTTTTTTTTATAGTTTTCAGAGTACAAGCTTTTCATCTCATTGGTTTATTTCTAGGTATCTTATTATTTTCATTGCATTCATGAATGGAATGTTTTTTAAAAAAATTCTCTTTCTGTTGCTTCTTTTTTGGTATATAGAGATAGAACAGATTATTTTGCATTAATTTTGTATCCTGCAACTTTACTGAATTTGTTTATCAGTGCTAGCAGCTTTGTGGGGAGTCTTTTTGTTTTTCTTTTTTCTTTTTTTCTTTTTTGTTATTGTTGTTACAATAAGATTGTAGAAGATTTAATGAAACAGGGAAATACAGTATATGACATTGTTTAAATAAATAACATATAAAATACATACAGATTATTTGTTTTTGTTTTTTTGTTTTTTTTTTTTGTTTTGTTTTTTCTTTGTTTGTTTGTTTTTTTTCAGGCGCAGAGCCCCACTGTGTAGGATTATTATAACTGGCCTGCAAACAGTGACACGGTAGCAACCTGCCTGCTTTGTCCATGGGGGCTCCTCCCAGGCTTGTGCTTGTATACCAAGTTCATTCTTCACCAGCCAGCAGGGTCTAGAGTCCATCCTACTGCCCTTAGCTTGCCTAGATATAGGGCATCTCCAGGCAGGCCCCCCTCCAGCTGGGCTCCTGACACCTCGACTATCCCCCTAAGCCGGGACCCCAAGGCTGCTCATCACACACTCAGGCCCCTGCCTTGGGCTGCAGGGAGGAGAGTCCAGAGCAGCCTCCGTCTGACTCTCCAATGGGTTTGCCATCCCTCCTCTGGGAGGACAGACCCCAGAACTCTCTCTCCTCTGGGGTCTCCGAGGCGGTCCCAGAACGACAGAGAAAACAGCCATCCAGAGAAGGCAAGGGGTCAAATATAACCCTCGGCAGCCATGGATTTAGAGTTTTCATAAATCAGTTCATCAGGATTCCAGATCGGTGCCTCACTTGCTGAAGAAACTGAGTAAAAGCAGAACTGAGCCAGCACCCCCCTTCCGGAAGCCCCCTGAGAGATGGTGCGGGAAAGGATACTGAAGCTCCTGTCGGTGACAGCCAGGTGCCAGAGGTTGATGCGCAGGTCATCCGCCGACATGTACGTCTCACAGTCGCTGTTGACGGAGATGGAGTTGATGTGGTAGGTGTGGCCGTTGGCGAAGACCCTCCGTGGGCTCACCTCCACCATCAGATCCATGGGCTTCAGCACAGGCACCTGCAGTGACGTCACCGTGGACAAGTCCTTAAGCTTCCCTTCTTCATCTTTCAGGTTATATCCCTCAGGCCTTTTATCTCGTTCCGTGATCTTCCATAGTTTGATAGTTTTATCGTTGGTGGACAGCAGGGAGTGGGCGGCATTGTGCTGCGGAAGCCACTTGATCTTGTTGATTTTCTCCTCTATCTCCAGACTCTTGAGATAATCGAACTCAGGCTCATGGCTCTGGAAGGTGCTGTAGACGTCATACTCGCCTTGGCTGTGAGGCGCATTTTTACTCTCCGGTTCCCGCTGGAAGATGACCACACGGCCACCCTGGTCGCCTGTGGCCAGCAGCTCTCCGGTATGGTTGAACTCAACAGTAAGATGATATCGGCTTCAGTCACATAGCTGTGGTCGCGCAGGAAGCTGTGGTTAATTTTCCGCGTGTCCGTGTCCTCGCCCATTGAAGGCCGTGCCCGGTGCCCTGGGCATGCCCCGCCGCTGCACACCGATGCAATCCGCAGAGGTCGCGCAGGGCGCGCGGGCCATGCCGCCGCAGCCTAGCAGGGGCGCGGCCGCCAGGGCCCCGGGGGCCGGGCATCGCGGATGGGGGCGGCCTGGGACGGGCGGGGCGACCGGGGCGGGCGCCGCGGTCAGGCGAGCGCGCGGCGGGCGGCGGCGGCCGCGGGTGGTGGCGGGCCAGGGCCCGGGCGCTCATCCCGGCCGGTGCGCGCTGCGTCGTGCGCCCGGCAGCAGCGGCGGCGGCGGCGGCGGCGGCGGCGGCGGCGGGGGCAGTGGTGGCCTGGTGCCCGGGCGCCTGGCTGCGCGGCGGCGGGAGGGTACCCCGCGGCTCTGCGCCCACCGAGCCAGGGCCGAGCCGGGCTGCGCGGGCTGGGGCCGCCGCCGCCGCCGCCGCCGCTGCTCCACAGGCCCCTCCCTCGCGCCGCCCGCTCCTCCCCATCCAGATTATTTGTTATCTTATGATCCTAATGATATATTTTAAATATATTGACCCACAAGATCTGTTACTTCAGGAATATATATTTGGAAGTTCTCACATTTTTAAATATTACAGTGGCATATACTTTCCCCAAATTCAATTTTTTTAAATATAATTTTTTATTTTTTATAAGCATATAATTTATCCCCAGGGGTACAGGTCTGTGAATCACCAGGTTTACACACTTCACAGCACTCACCAAAGCACATACCCTCCCCAATGTCCATAATCCCACCCCCTTCTCCCAAAGCCCCTCCCCCCAGCAACCCTCAGTTTGTTGTGTGAGATTAAGAGTCACTTATGGTTTGTCTCCCTCCCAATCCCATCTTCTTTCATTTATTCTTCTCGTACCCACTTAAGCCCCCATGTTGCAACACCACTTCCTCATATCAGGGAGATCATATGATAGTTGTCTTTCTCCGCCTGACTTATTTCGCTAAGCATGATACGCTCTAGTTCCATCCATGTTGTCGCAAATGGCAAGATTTCATTTCTTTTGATGGCTGCATAGTATTCCATTGTGTATATATACCACATCTTCTTGATCCATTCCTCTATCAATGGTCACTTGGGTTGCTTCCATATCTTGGCTATTGTTAAGTAATTCTGCAGTCAATATAAGGGTGCATGGTCCCTTTGAATTAGTGTTTTTGTAATCTTTGGTTAAAAACTCAGTAGTGCAACAACAAAAACAAGAACAACCCCCACCCCCACCCACACCCCCACCCCCAAAAAAAACCCCAGTAGCGCAATTACTAGATTGTGGGGTATTTCTATTTTTCACTTTTTGAGGAACCTCCATAGTGTTTTCCACAGTGGCTGTACCAGTTTGAATTCCTACCACCAACATTGCAAGACTTCCTTTTTTTCCACATCCTCACCACTCCTGATATCTGGTGTTTTTTATTTTAGCCATTCTGACAGGTATGAGGTGATATCTCATTGTAGTTTTGATTCACATTTCCCTGATGATATATGATAATGAGCATCTTTTCAAATGTGTGTGTTGATCATCTGTAAGTCTTCTTTGGACAAATGTCTGTGTCTTCTGCACATTTTAAAATTGGATTATTCATTTTGTGTGTGTTCAGCTTTGTAATTTCTTTATAGATTTTGGATTCTAAGTCTTTATTACATATGTCAACCCTTTATCAGGTGTGTTATTTGTAAATTTCTCCTATTCCATAGTTTGCCATTTAGTTTTGTTGATTGTTTCTGTCACTGCACAAATGCTTTTTCTTTTGATGTAGTTTATTTTTGCTTTTGTTTCCTTTGTTTCAGGGACCTATCTAGAAAAAACGTTGCTATAGCCAATGCCAGAGGAATTATTGTCTTTGTTCTTTTCTATGATTTTTGTGGTTTCGGGTCTCACATTTAGGTCTTTAATCCATTTTGAATTTGAATTTATTTTGTGTATGTTGAAAGAAAGTAGTCTAATTTCATTCTTTTGCATGTTGCTGTCCAGTTTTGGACACCATTTGTTGAAAGGACTTTTACCCATGGGTATTCTTTCCTGATTTGTCAGAGATAATTTAATTGGCCATATTATTGTGGGTTTATTTCTGTGTTTTCTACTCTGTTCAGTTGATCTCTGTGTCTATTTTTGTGCCAATACCATACTGTTTGGATCACTACAGCTTTGTAATATAACTTGCATTTCAGAATTGTGATGCCTCCAGATTGGCTGTCCTTTTTCAAGATTGCTTTAGCTATTTGAGGTCTTTTGTGATCCCATACAAATTGCAAACCTGTTTGTTCTGGTTCTGTGAAAAATCATATTGTGGGTTTTTTTGATAGGATTGTATTAAATGTGTAGATTGTTTTGGGTATCAAAGGAATTTTAACAATATTTCTTTTTCCAATCCATGAGCATGGACTGTCTTTCCATTTCTTTGTGACATCCTCAAGTTCTTTCATCAGTTTTTTTTATAGTTTTCAGAGTACAAGCTTTTCATCTCATTGGTTTATTTCTAGGTATCTTATTATTTTCATTGCATTCATGAATGGAATGTTTTTTAAAAAATTTCTCTTTCTGTTGCTTCTTTTTTGGTATATAGAGATAGAACAGATTATTTTGCATTAATTTTGTATCCTGCAACTTTACTGAATTTGTTTATCAGTGCTAGCAGCTTTGTGGGGAGTCTTTTTGTTTTTCTTTTTTCTTTTTTTTTTTTTTGTTATTGTTGTTACAATAAGCTTGTAGAAGATTTAATGAAACAGGGAAATACAGTATATGACATTGTTTAAATAAATAACATATAAAATACATACAGATTATTTGTTTTTGTTTTTTTGTTTTTTTTTTTGGTTTTTTGTTTGTTTGTTTGTTTGTTTGTTTTCAGGCGCAGAGCCCCACTGTGTAGGATTATTATAACTGGCCTGCAAAAAGTGACACGGTAGCAACCTGCCTGCTTTGTCCATGGGGGCTCCTCCCAGGCTTGTGCTTGTATACCAAGTTCATTCTTCACCAGCCAGCAGGGTCTAGAGTCCATCCTACTGCCCTTAGCTTGCCTAGATATAGGGCATCTCCAGGCAGGCCCCCCTCCAGCTGGGCTCCTGACACCTCGACTATCCCCCTAAGCCGGGACCCCAAGGCTGCTCATCACACACTCAGGCCCCTGCCTTGGGCTGCAGGGAGGAGAGTCCAGAGCAGCCTCCGTCTGACTCTCCAATGGGTTTGCCATCCCTCCTCTGGGAGGACAGACCCCAGAACTCTCTCTCCTCTGGGGTCTCCGAGGCGGTCCCAGAACGACAGAGAAAACAGCCATCCAGAGAAGGCAAGGGGTCAAATATAACCCTCGGCAGCCATGGATTTAGAGTTTTCATAAATCAGTTCATCAGGATTCCAGATCGGTGCCTCACTTGCTGAAGAAACTGAGTAAAAGCAGAACTGAGCCAGCACCCCCCTTCCGGAAGCCCCCTGAGAGATGGTGCGGGAAAGGATACTGAAGCTCCTGTCGGTGACAGCCAGGTGCCAGAGGTTGATGCGCAGGTCATCCGCCGACATGTACGTCTCACAGTCGCTGTTGACGGAGATGGAGTTGATGTGGTAGGTGTGGCCGTTGGCGAAGACCCTCCGTGGGCTCACCTCCACCATCAGATCCATGGGCTTCAGCACAGGCACCTGCAGTGACGTCACCGTGGACAAGTCCTTAAGCTTCCCTTCTTCATCTTTCAGGTTATATCCCTCAGGCCTTTTATCTCGTTCCGTGATCTTCCATAGTTTGATAGTTTTATCGTTGGTGGACAGCAGGGAGTGGGCGGCATTGTGCTGCGGAAGCCACTTGATCTTGTTGATTTTCTCCTCTATCTCCAGACTCTTGAGATAATCGAACTCAGGCTCATGGCTCTGGAAGGTGCTGTAGACGTCATACTCGCCTTGGCTGTGAGGCGCATTTTTACTCTCCGGTTCCCGCTGGAAGATGACCACACGGCCACCCTGGTCGCCTGTGGCCAGCAGCTCTCCGGTATGGTTGAACTCAACAGTAAGATGATATCGGCTTCAGTCACATAGCTGTGGTCGCGCAGGAAGCTGTGGTTAATTTTCCGCGTGTCCGTGTCCTCGCCCATTGAAGGCCGTGCCCGGTGCCCTGGGCATGCCCCGCCGCTGCACACCGATGCAATCCGCAGAGGTCGCGCAGGGCGCGCGGGCCATGCCGCCGCAGCCTAGCAGGGGCGCGGCCGCCAGGGCCCCGGGGGCCGGGCATCGCGGATGGGGGCGGCCTGGGACGGGCCGGGCGACCGGGGCGGGCGCCGCGGTCAGGCGAGCGCGCGGCGGGCGGCGGCGGCCGCGGGTGGTGGCGGGCCAGGGCCCGGGCGCTCATCCCGGCCGGTGCGCGCTGCGTCGTGCGCCCGGCAGCAGCGGCGGCGGCGGCGGCGGCGGCGGCGGGGGCAGTGGTGGCCTGGTGCCCGAGCGCCTGGCTGCGCGGCGGCGGGAGGGTAGCCCGCGGCGTTGCGCCCACCGAGCCAGGGCCGAGCCGGGCTGCGCGGGCTGGGGCCGCCGCCGCCGCCGCCGCCGCGGCTCCGCAGGCCCCTCCCTCGCGCCGCCCGCTCCTCCCCATCCAGATTATTTGTTATCTTATGATCCTAATGATATATTTTAAATATATTGACCCACAAGATCTGTTACTTCAGGAATATATATTTGGAAGTTCTCACATTTTTAAATATTACAGTGGCATATACTTTCCCCAAATTCAATTTTTTTTAAATATAATTTTTTATTTTTTATAAGCATATAATTTATCCCCAGGGGTACAGGTCTGTGAATCACCAGGTTTACACACTTCACAGCACTCACCAAAGCACATACCCTCCCCAATGTCCATAATCCCACCCCCTTCTCCCAAAGCCCCTCCCCCCAGCAACCCTCAGTTTGTTGTGTGAGATTAAGAGTCACTTATGGTTTGTCTCCCTCCCAATCCCATCTTCTTTCATTTATTCTTCTCGTACCCACTTAAGCCCCCATGTTGCAACACCACTTCCTCATATCAGGGAGATCATATGATAGTTGTCTTTCTCCGCCTGACTTATTTCGCTAAGCATGATACGCTCTAGTTCCATCCATGTTGTCGCAAATGGCAAGATTTCATTTCTTTTGATGGCTGCATAGTATTCCATTGTGTATATATACCACATCTTCTTGATCCATTCCTCTATCAATGGTCACTTGGGTTGCTTCCATATCTTGGCTATTGTTAAGTAATTCTGCAGTAAATATAGGGTGCATGGTCCCTTTGAATTAGTGTTTTTGTAATCTTTGGTTAAAAACTCAGTAGTGCAACAACAAAAACAAGAACAACCCCCACCCCCACCCCCACCCCCCCCCAAAAAAAACCCCAGTAGCGCAATTACTAGATTGTGGGGTATTTCTATTTTTCACTTTTTGAGGAACCTCCATAGTGTTTTCCACAGTGGCTGTACCAGTTTGAATTCCTACCACCAACATTGCAAGACTTCCTTTTTTTCCACATCCTCACCACTCCTGATATCTGGTGTTTTTTATTTTAGCCATTCTGACAGGTATGAGGTGATATCTCATTGTAGTTTTGATTCACATTTCCCTGATGATATATGATAATGAGCATCTTTTCAAATGTGTGTGTTGATCATCTGTAAGTCTTCTTTGGACAAATGTCTGTGTCTTCTGCACATTTTAAAATTGGATTATTCATTTTGTGTGTGTTCAGCTTTGTAATTTCTTTATAGATTTTGGATTCTAACTCTTTATTACATATGTCAACCCTTTATCAGGTGTGTTATTTGTAAATTTCTCCTATTCCATAGTTTGCCATTTAGTTTTGTTGATTGTTTCTGTCACTGCACAAATGCTTTTTCTTTTGATGTAGTTTATTTTTGCTTTTGTTTCCTTTGTTTCAGGGACCTATCTAGAAAAAACGTTGCTATAGCCAATGCCAGAGGAATTATTGTCTTTGTTCTTTTCTATGATTTTTGTGGTTTCGGGTCTCACATTTAGGTCTTTAATCCATTTTGAATTTGAATTTATTTTGTGTATGTTGAAAGAAAGTAGTCTAATTTCATTCTTTTGCATGTTGCTGTCCAGTTTTGGACACCATTTGTTGAAAGGACTTTTACCCATGGGTATTCTTTCCTGATTTGTCAGAGATAATTTAATTGGCCATATAATTGTGGGTTTATTTCTGTGTTTTCTACTCTGTTCAGTTGATCTCTGTGTCTATTTTTGTGCCAATACCATACTGTTTGGATCACTACAGCTTTGTAATATAACTTGCATTTCAGAATTGTGATGCCTCCAGATTGGCTGTCCTTTTTCAAGATTGCTTTAGCTATTTGAGGTCTTTTGTGATCCCATACAAATTGCAAACCTGTTTGTTCTGGTTCTGTGAAAAATCATATTGTGGGTTTTTTTGATAGGATTGTATTAAATGTGTAGATTGTTTTGGGTATCAAAGGAATTTTAACAATATTTCTTTTTCCAATCCATGAGCATGGACTGTCTTTCCATTTCTTTGTGTCATCCTCAAGTTCTTTCATCAGTTTTTTTTATAGTATTCAGAGTACAAGCTTTTCATCTCGTTGGTTTATTTCTAGGTATCTTATTATTTTCATTGCATTCATGAATGGAATGTTTTTTAAAAAATTTCTCTTTCTGTTGCTTCTTTTTTGGTATATAGAGATAGAACAGATTATTTTGCATTAATTTTGTATCCTGCAACTTTACTGAATTTGTTTATCAGTGCTAGCAGCTTTGTGGGGAGTCTTTTTGTTTTTCTTTTTTCTTTTTTTTTTTTTTGTTATTGTTGTTACAATAAGCTTGTAGAAGATTTAATGAAACAGGGAAATACAGTATATGACATTGTTTAAATAAATAACATATAAAATACATACAGATTATTTGTTTTTGTTTTTTTGTTTTTTTTTTTTTGGTTTTTTGTTTGTTTGTTTGTTTGTTTGTTTTCAGGCGCAGAGCCCCACTGTGTAGGATTATTATAACTGGCCTGCAAACAGTGACACGGTAGCAACCTGCCTGCTTTGTCCATGGGGGCTCCTCCCAGGCTTGTGCTTGTATACCAAGTTCATTCTTCACCAGCCAGCAGGGTCTAGAGTCCATCCTACTGCCCTTAGCTTGCCTAGATATAGGGCATCTCCAGGCAGGCCCCCCTCCAGCTGGGCTCCTGACACCTCGACTATCCCCCTAAGCCGGGACCCCAAGGCTGCTCATCACACACTCAGGCCCCTGCCTTGGGCTGCAGGGAGTAGAGTCCAGAGCAGCCTCCGTCTGACTCTCCAATGGGTTTGCCATCCCTCCTCTGGGAGGACAGACCCCAGAACTCTCTCTCCTCTGGGGTCTCCGAGGCGGTCCCAGAACGACAGAGAAAACAGCCATCCAGAGAAGGCAAGGGGTCAAATATAACCCTCGGCAGCCATGGATTTAGAGTTTTCATAAATCAGTTCATCAGGATTCCAGATCGGAGCCTCACTTGCTGAAGAAACTGAGTAAAAGCAGAACTGAGCCAGCACCCCCCTTCCGGAAGCCCCCTGAGAGATGGTGCGGGAAAGGATACTGAAGCTCCTGTCGGTGACAGCCAGGTGCCAGAGGTTGATGCGCAGGTCATCCGCCGACATGTACGTCTCACAGTCGCTGTTGACGGAGATGGAGTTGATGTGGTAGGTGTGGCCGTTGGCGAAGACCCTCCGTGGGCTCACCTCCACCATCAGATCCATGGGCTTCAGCACAGGCACCTGCAGTGACGTCACCGTGGACAAGTCCTTAAGCTTCCCTTCTTCATCTTTCAGGTTATATCCCTCAGGCCTTTTATCCCGTTCCGTGATCTTCCATAGTTTGATAGTTTTATCGTTGGTGGACAGCAGGGAGTGGGCGGCATTGTGCTGCGGAAGCCACTTGATCTTGTTGATTTTCTCCTCTATCTCCAGACTCTTGAGATAATCGAACTCAGGCTCATGGCTCTGGAAGGTGCTGTAGACGTCATACTCGCCTTGGCTGTGAGGCGCATTTTTAATCTCCGGTTCCCGCTGGAAGATGACCACACGGCCACCCTTGTCGCCTGTGGCCAGCAGCTCTCCGGTATGGTTGAACTCAACAGTAAGATGATATCGGCTTCAGTCACATAGCTGTGGTCCCGCAGGAAGCTGTGGTTAATTTTCCGCGTGTCCGTGTCCTCGCCCATTGAAGGCCGTGCCCGGTGCCCTGGGCATGCCCCGCCGCTGCACACCGATGCAATCCGCAGAGGTCGCGCCGGGCGCGCGGGCCATGCCGCCGCAGCCTAGCAGGGGCGCGGCCGCCAGGGCCCCGGGGGCCGGGCATCGTGGCTGGGGGCGGCCTGGGACGGGCGGGGCGACCGGGGCGGGCGCCGCGGTCAGGCGAGCGCGCGGCGGGCGGCGGCCGCGGGTGGTGGCGGGCCAGGGCCCGGGCGCTCATCCCGGCCGGTGCGCTCTGCGTCCTGTGCCCGGCAGCAGCGGCGGCGGCGGCGGCGGCGGCGGCGGGGGCAGTGGCGGCCTGGTGCCCGGGCGCCTGGCTGCGCGGCGGCGGGAGGGTACCCCGCGGCGCTGCGCCCACCGAGCCAGGGCCGAGCCGGGCTGCGCGGGCTGGGGCCGCCGCCGCCGCCGCCGCCGCCGCCGCCGCCGCCGCCGCCGCCGCTGCTGCTCCGCAGGCCCCTCCCTCGCGCCGCCCGCTCCTCCCCATCCAGATTATTTGTTATCTTATGATCCTAATGATATATTTTAAATATATTGACCCACAAGATCTGTTACTTCAGGAATATATATTTGGAAGTTCTCACATTTTTAAATATTACAGTGGCATATACTTTCCCCAAATTCAATTTTTTTAAATATAATTTTTTATTTTTTATAAGCATATAATTTATCCCCAGGGGTACAGGTCTGTGAATCACCAGGTTTACACACTTCACAGCACTCACCAAAGCACATACCCTCCCCAATGTCCATAATCCCACCCCCTTCTCCCAAAGCCCCTCCCCCCAGCAACCCTCAGTTTGTTGTGTGAGATTAAGAGTCACTTATGGTTTGTCTCCCTCCCAATCCCATCTTCTTTCATTTATTCTTCTCGTACCCACTTAAGCCCCCATGTTGCAACACCACTTCCTCATATCAGGGAGATCATATGATAGTTGTCTTTCTCCGCCTGACTTATTTCGCTAAGCATGATACGCTCTAGTTCCATCCATGTTGTCGCAAATGGCAAGATTTCATTTCTTTTGATGGCTGCATAGTATTCCATTGTGTATATATACCACATCTTCTTGATCCATTCCTCTATCAATGGTCACTTGGGTTGCTTCCATATCTTGGCTATTGTTAAGTAATTCTGCAGTCAATATAAGGGTGCATGGTCCCTTTGAATTAGTGTTTTTGTAATCTTTGGTTAAAAACTCAGTAGTGCAACAACAAAAACAAGAACAACCCCCACCCCCACCCCCCCCCCCCCGAAAAAAATAACCCCAGTAGCGCAATTACTAGATTGTGGGGTATTTCTATTTTTCACTTTTTGAGGAACCTCCATAGTGTTTTCCACAGTGGCTGTACCAGTTTGAATTCCTACCACCAACATTGCAAGACTTCCTTTTTTTCCACATCCTCACCACTCCTGATATCTGGTGTTTTTTATTTTAGCCATTCTGACAGGTATGAGGTGATATCTCATTGTAGTTTTGATTCACATTTCCCTGATGATATATGATAATGAGCATCTTTTCAAATGTGTGTGTTGATCATCTGTAAGTCTTCTTTGGACAAATGTCTGTGTCTTCTGTACATTTTAAAATTGGATTATTCATTTTGTGTGTGTTCAGCTTTGTAATTTCTTTATAGATTTTGGATTCTAACTCTTTATTACATATGTCAACCCTTTATCAGGTGTGTTATTTGTAAATTTCTCCTATTCCATAGTTTGCCATTTAGTTTTGTTGATTGTTTCTGTCACTGCACAAATGCTTTTTCTTTTGATGTAGTTTATTTTTGCTTTTGTTTCCTTTGTTTCAGGGACCTATCTAGAAAAAACGTTGCTATAGCCAATGCCAGAGGAATTATTGTCTTTGTTCTTTTCTATGATTTTTGTGGTTTCGGGTCTCACATTTAGGTCTTTAATCCATTTTGAATTTGAATTTATTTTGTGTATGTTGAAAGAAAGTAGTCTAATTTCATTCTTTTGCATGTTGCTGTCCAGTTTTGGACACCATTTGTTGAAAGGACTTTTACCCATGGGTATTCTTTCCTGATTTGTCAGAGATAATTTAATTGGCCATATAATTGTGGGTTTATTTCTGTGTTTTCTACTCTGTTCAGTTGATCTCTGTGTCTATTTTTGTGCCAATACCATACTGTTTGGATCACTACAGCTTTGTAATATAACTTGCATTTCAGAATTGTGATGCCTCCAGATTGGCTGTCCTTTTTCAAGATTGCTTTAGCTATTTGAGGTCTTTTGTGATCCCATACAAATTGCAAACCTGTTTGTTCTGGTTCTGTGAAAAATCATATTGTGGGTTTTTTTGATAGGATTGTATTAAATGTGTAGATTGTTTTGGGTATCAAAGGAATTTTAACAATATTTCTTTTTCCAATCCATGAGCATGGACTGTCTTTCCATTTCTTTGTGTCATCCTCAAGTTCTTTCATCAGTTTTTTTTTATAGTTTTCAGAGTACAAGCTTTTCATCTCGTTGGTTTATTTCTAGGTATCTTATTATTTTCATTGCATTCATGAATGGAATGTTTTTTAAAAAATTTCTCTTTCTGTTGCTTCTTTTTTGGTATATAGAGATAGAACAGATTATTTTGCATTAATTTTGTATCCTGCAACTTTACTGAATTTGTTTATCAGTGCTAGCAGCTTTGTGGGGAGTCTTTTTGTTTTTCTTTTTTCTTTTTTTTTTTTTGTTATTGTTGTTACAATAAGCTTGTAGAAGATTTAATGAAACAGGGAAATACAGTATATGACATTGTTTAAATAAATAACATATAAAATACATACAGATTATTTGTTTTTGTTTTTTTGTTTTTTGGTTTTTTGTTTGTTTGTTTGTTTGTTTGTTTTCAGGCGCAGAGCCCCACTGTGTAGGATTATTATAACTGGCCTGCAAACAGTGACACGGTAGCAACCTGCCTGCTTTGTCCATGGGGGCTCCTCCCAGGCTTGTGCTTGTATACCAAGTTCATTCTTCACCAGCCAGCAGGGTCTAGAGTCCATCCTACTGCCCTTAGCTTGCCTAGATATAGGGCATCTCCAGGCAGGCCCCCCTCCAGCTGGGCTCCTGACACCTCGACTATCCCCCTAAGCCGGGACCCCAAGGCTGCTCATCACACACTCAGGCCCCTGCCTTGGGCTGCAGGGAGGAGAGTCCAGAGCAGCCTCCGTCTGACTCTCCAATGGGTTTGCCATCCCTCCTCTGGGAGGACAGACCCCAGAACTCTCTCTCCTCTGGGGTCTCCGAGGCGGTCCCAGAACGACAGAGAAAACAGCCATCCAGAGAAGGCAAGGGGTCAAATATAACCCTCGGCAGCCATGGATTTAGAGTTTTCATAAATCAGTTCATCAGGATTCCAGATCGGTGCCTCACTTGCTGAAGAAACTGAGTAAAAGCAGAACTGAGCCAGCACCCCCCTTCCGGAAGCCCCCTGAGAGATGGTGCGGGAAAGGATACTGAAGCTCCTGTCGGTGACAGCCAGGTGCCAGAGGTTGATGCGCAGGTCATCCGCCGACATGTACGTCTCACAGTCGCTGTTGACGGAGATGGAGTTGATGTGGTAGGTGTGGCCGTTGGCGAAGACCCTCCGTGGGCTCACCTCCACCATCAGATCCATGGGCTTCAGCACAGGCACCTGCAGTGACGTCACCGTGGACAAGTCCTTAAGCTTCCCTTCTTCATCTTTCAGGTTATATCCCTCAGGCCTTTTATCTCGTTCCGTGATCTTCCATAGTTTGATAGTTTTATCGTTGGTGGACAGCAGGGAGTGGGCGGCATTGTGCTGCGGAAGCCACTTGATCTTGTTGATTTTCTCCTCTATCTCCAGACTCTTGAGATAATCGAACTCAGGCTCATGGCTCTGGAAGGTGCTGTAGACGTCATACTCGCCTTGGCTGTGAGGCGCATTTTTACTCTCCGGTTCCCGCTGGAAGATGACCACACGGCCACCCTGGTCGCCTGTGGCCAGCAGCTCTCCGGTATGGTTGAACTCAACAGTAAGATGATATCGGCTTCAGTCACATAGCTGTGGTCGCGCAGGAAGCTGTGGTTAATTTTCCGCGTGTCCGTGTCCTCGCCCATTGAAGGCCGTGCCCGGTGCCCTGGGCATGCCCCGCCGCTGCACACCGATGCAATCCGCAGAGGTCGCGCAGGGCGCGCGGGCCATGCCGCCGCAGCCTAGCAGGGGCGCGGCCGCCAGGGCCCCGGGGGCCGGGCATCGCGGATGGGGGCGGCCTGGGACGGGCGGGGCGACCGGGGCGGGCGCCGCGGTCAGGCGAGCGCGCGGCGGGCGGCGGCGGCCGCGGGTGGTGGCGGGCCAGGGCCCGGGCGCTCATCCCGGCCGGTGCGCGCTGCGTCGTGCGCCCGGCAGCAGCGGCGGCGGCGGCGGCGGCGGCGGCGGCGGCGGGGGCAGTGGTGGCCTGGTGCCCGGGCGCCTGGCTGCGCGGCGGCGGGAGGGTAGCCCGCGGCGCTGCGCCCACCGAGCCAGGGCCGAGCCGGGCTGCGCGGGCTGGGGCCGCCGCTGCCGCCGCCGCCACCGCGGCTCCGCAGGCCCCTCCCTCGCGCCGCCCGCTCCTCCCCATCCAGATTATTTGTTATCTTATGATCCTAATGATATATTTTAAATATATTGACCCACAAGATCTGTTACTTCAGGAATATATATTTGGAAGTTCTCACATTTTTAGATATTACAGTGGCATATACTTTCCCCAAATTCAATTTTTTTAAATATAATTTTTTATTTTTTATAAGCATATAATTTATCCCCAGGGGTACAGGTCTGTGAATCACCAGGTTTACACACTTCACAGCACTCACCAAAGCACATACCCTCCCCAATGTCCATAATCCCACCCCCTTCTCCCAAAGCCCCTCCCCCCAGCAACCCTCAGTTTGTTGTGTGAGATTAAGAGTCACTTATGGTTTGTCTCCCTCCCAATCCCATCTTCTTTCATTTATTCTTCTCGTACCCACTTAAGCCCCCATGTTGCAACACCACTTCCTCATATCAGGGAGATCATATGATAGTTGTCTTTCTCCGCCTGACTTATTTCGCTAAGCATGATACGCTCTAGTTCCATCCATGTTGTCGCAAATGGCAAGATTTCATTTCTTTTGATGGCTGCATAGTATTCCATTGTGTATATATACCACATCTTCTTGATCCATTCCTCTATCAATGGTCACTTGGGTTGCTTCCATATCTTGGCTATTGTTAAGTAATTCTGCAGTAAATATAGGGTGCATGGTCCCTTTGAATTAGTGTTTTTGTAATCTTTGGTTAAAAACTCAGTAGTGAAAAACAAAAACAAGAACAACCCCCACCCCCACCCCCACCCCCCCCCAAAAAAAAAAAACCCCAGTAGCGCAATTACTAGATTGTGGGGTATTTCTATTTTTCACTTTTTGAGGAACCTCCATAGTGTTTTCCACAGTGGCTGTACCAGTTTGAATTCCTACCACCAACATTGCAAGACTTCCTTTTTTTCCACATCCTCACCACTCCTGATATCTGGTGTTTTTTATTTTAGCCATTCTGACAGGTATGAGGTGATATCTCATTGTAGTTTTGATTCACATTTCCCTGATGATATATGATAATGAGCATCTTTTCAAATGTGTGTGTTGATCATCTGTAAGTCTTCTTTGGACAAATGTCTGTGTCTTCTGCACATTTTAAAATTGGATTATTCATTTTGTGTGTGTTCAGCTTTGTAATTTCTTTATAGATTTTGGATTCTAACTCTTTATTACATATGTCAACCCTTTATCAGGTGTGTTATTTGTAAATTTCTCCTATTCCATAGTTTGCCATTTAGTTTTGTTGATTGTTTCTGTCACTGCACAAATGCTTTTTCTTTTGATGTAGTTTATTTTTGCTTTTGTTTCCTTTGTTTCAGGGACCTATCTAGAAAAAACGTTGCTATAGCCAATGCCAGAGGAATTATTGTCTTTGTTCTTTTCTATGATTTTTGTGGTTTCGGGTCTCACATTTAGGTCTTTAATCCATTTTGAATTTGAATTTATTTTGTGTATGTTGAAAGAAAGTAGTCTAATTTCATTCTTTTGCATGTTGCTGTCCAGTTTTGGACACCATTTGTTGAAAGGACTTTTACCCATGGGTATTCTTTCCTGATTTGTCAGAGATAATTTAATTGGCCATATAATTGTGGGTTTATTTCTGTGTTTTCTACTCTGTTCAGTTGATCTCTGTGTCTATTTTTGTGCCAATACCATACTGTTTGGATCACTACAGCTTTGTAATATAACTTGCATTTCAGAATTGTGATGCCTCCAGATTGGCTGTCCTTTTTCAAGATTGCTTTAGCTATTTGAGGTCTTTTGTGATCCCATACAAATTGCAAACCTGTTTGTTCTGGTTCTGTGAAAAATCATATTGTGGGTTTTTTTGATAGGATTGTATTAAATGTGTAGATTGTTTTGGGTATCAAAGGAATTTTAACAATATTTCTTTTTCCAATCCATGAGCATGGACTGTCTTTCCATTTCTTTGTGTCATCCTCAAGTTCTTTCATCAGTTTTTTTTATAGTTTTCAGAGTACAAGCTTTTCATCTCGTTGGTTTATTTCTAGGTATCTTATTATTTTCATTGCATTCATGAATGGAATGTTTTTTAAAAAATTTCTCTTTCTGTTGCTTCTTTTTTGGTATATAGAGATAGAACAGATTATTTTGCATTAATTTTGTATCCTGCAACTTTACTGAATTTGTTTATCAGTGCTAGCAGCTTTGTGGGGAGTCTTTTTGTTTTTCTTTTTTCTTTTTTTTTTTTTTGTTATTGTTGTTACAATAAGCTTGTAGAAGATTTAATGAAACAGGGAAATACAGTATATGACATTGTTTAAATAAATAACATATAAAATACATACAGATTATTTGTTTTTGTTTTTTTGTTTTTTTTTTTTTGGTTTTTTGTTTGTTTGTTTGTTTGTTTGTTTTCAGGCGCAGAGCCCCACTGTGTAGGATTATTATAACTGGCCTGCAAACAGTGACACGGTAGCAACCTGCCTGCTTTGTCCATGGGGGCTCCTCCCAGGCTTGTGCTTGTATACCAAGTTCATTCTTCACCAGCCAGCAGGGTCTAGAGTCCATCCTACTGCCCTTAGCTTGCCTAGATATAGGGCATCTCCAGGCAGGCCCCCCTCCAGCTGGGCTCCTGACACCTCGACTATCCCCCTAAGCCGGGACCCCAAGGCTGCTCATCACACACTCAGGCCCCTGCCTTGGGCTGCAGGGAGGAGAGTCCAGAGCAGCCTCCGTCTGACTCTCCAATGGGTTTGCCATCCCTCCTCTGGGAGGACAGACCCCAGAACTCTCTCTCCTCTGGGGTCTCCGAGGCGGTCCCAGAACGACAGAGAAAACAGCCATCCAGAGAAGGCAAGGGGTCAAATATAACCCTCGGCAGCCATGGATTTAGAGTTTTCATAAATCAGTTCATCAGGATTCCAGATCGGTGCCTCACTTGCTGAAGAAACTGAGTAAAAGCAGAACTGAGCCAGCACCCCCCTTCCGGAAGCCCCCTGAGAGATGGTGCGGGAAAGGATACTGAAGCTCCTGTCGGTGACAGCCAGGTGCCAGAGGTTGATGCGCAGGTCATCCGCCGACATGTACGTCTCACAGTCGCTGTTGACGGAGATGGAGTTGATGTGGTAGGTGTGGCCGTTGGCGAAGACCCTCCGTGGGCTCACCTCCACCATCAGATCCATGGGCTTCAGCACAGGCACCTGCAGTGACGTCACCGTGGACAAGTCCTTAAGCTTCCCTTCTTCATCTTTCAGGTTATATCCCTCAGGCCTTTTATCTCGTTCCGTGATCTTCCATAGTTTGATAGTTTTATCGTTGGTGGACAGCAGGGAGTGGGCGGCATTGTGCTGCGGAAGCCACTTGATCTTGTTGATTTTCTCCTCTATCTCCAGACTCTTGAGATAATCGAACTCAGGCTCATGGCTCTGGAAGGTGCTGTAGACGTCATACTCGCCTTGGCTGTGAGGCGCATTTTTACTCTCCGGTTCCCGCTGGAAGATGACCACACGGCCACCCTTGTCGCCTGTGGCCAGCAGCTCTCCGGTATGGTTGAACTCAACAGTAAGATGATATCGGCTTCAGTCACATAGCTGTGGTCCCGCAGGAAGCTGTGGTTAATTTTCCGCGTGTCCGTGTCCTCGCCCATTGAAGGCCGTGCCCGGTGCCCTGGGCATGCCCCGCCGCTGCACACCGATGCAATCCGCAGAGGTCGCGCCGGGCGCGCGGGCCATGCCGCCGCAGCCTAGCAGGGGCGCGGCGGCCAGGGCCCCGGGGGCCGGGCATCGTGGCTGGGGGCGGCCTGGGACGGGCGGGGCGACCGGGGCGGGCGCCGCGGTCTGGCGAGCGCGCGGCGGGCGGCGGCCGCGGGTGGTGGCGGGCCAGGGCCCGGGCGCTCATCCCGGCCGGTGCGCTCTGCGTCCTGCGCCGGGCAGCAGCGGCGGCGGCGGCGGCGGCGGCGGGGGCAGTGGCGGCCTGGTGCCCGGGCGCCTGGCTGCGCGGCGGCGGGAGGGTACCCCGCGGCGCTGCGCCCACCGAGCCAGGGCCGAGCCGGGCTGCGCGGGCTGGGGCCGCCGCCGCCGCCGCCGCCGCCGCCGCCGCCTCCGCCGCCGCCGCTGCTGCTCCACAGGCCCCTCCCTCGCGCCGCCCGCTCCTCCCCATCCAGATTATTTGTTATCTTATGATCCTAATGATATATTTTAAATATATTGACCCACAAGATCTGTTACTTCAGGAATATATATTTGGAAGTTCTCACATTTTTAGATATTACAGTGGCATATACTTTCCCCAAATTCAATTTTTTTAAATATAATTTTTTATTTTTTATAAGCATATAATTTATCCCCAGGGGTACAGGTCTGTGAATCACCAGGTTTACACACTTCACAGCACTCACCAAAGCACATACCCTCCCCAATGTCCATAATCCCACCCCCTTCTCCCAAAGCCCCTCCCCCCAGCAACCCTCAGTTTGTTGTGTGAGATTAAGAGTCACTTATGGTTTGTCTCCCTCCCAATCCCATCTTCTTTCATTTATTCTTCTCGTACCCACTTAAGCCCCCATGTTGCAACACCACTTCCTCATATCAGGGAGATCATATGATAGTTGTCTTTCTCCGCCTGACTTATTTCGCTAAGCATGATACGCTCTAGTTCCATCCATGTTGTCGCAAATGGCAAGATTTCATTTCTTTTGATGGCTGCATAGTATTCCATTGTGTATATATACCACATCTTCTTGATCCATTCCTCTATCAATGGTCACTTGGGTTGCTTCCATATCTTGGCTATTGTTAAGTAATTCTGCAGTCAATATAAGGGTGCATGGTCCCTTTGAATTAGTGTTTTTGTAATCTTTGGTTAAAAACTCAGTAGTGCAACAACAAAAACAAGAACAACCCCCACCCCCACCCCCACCCCCCCCCAAAAAAATAACCCCAGTAGCGCAATTACTAGATTGTGGGGTATTTCTATTTTTCACTTTTTGAGGAACCTCCATAGTGTTTTCCACAGTGGCTGTACCAGTTTGAATTCCTACCACCAACATTGCAAGACTTCCTTTTTTTCCACATCCTCACCACTCCTGATATCTGGTGTTTTTTATTTTAGCCATTCTGACAGGTATGAGGTGATATCTCATTGTAGTTTTGATTCACATTTCCCTGATGATATATGATAATGAGCATCTTTTCAAATGTGTGTGTTGATCATCTGTAAGTCTTCTTTGGACAAATGTCTGTGTCTTCTGCACATTTTAAAATTGGATTATTCATTTTGTGTGTGTTCAGCTTTGTAATTTCTTTATAGATTTTGGATTCTAACTCTTTATTACATATGTCAACCCTTTATCAGGTGTGTTATTTGTAAATTTCTCCTATTCCATAGTTTGCCATTTAGTTTTGTTGATTGTTTCTGTCACTGCACAAATGCTTTTTCTTTTGATGTAGTTTATTTTTGCTTTGGTTTCCTTTGTTTCAGGGACCTATCTAGAAAAAACGTTGCTATAGCCAATGCCAGAGGAATTATTGTCTTTGTTCTTTTCTATGATTTTTGTGGTTTCGGGTCTCACATTTAGGTCTTTAATCCATTTTGAATTTGAATTTATTTTGTGTATGTTGAAAGAAAGTAGTCTAATTTCATTCTTTTGCATGTTGCTGTCCAGTTTTGGACACCATTTGTTGAAAGGACTTTTACCCATGGGTATTCTTTCCTGATTTGTCAGAGATAATTTAATTGGCCATATAATTGTGGGTTTATTTCTGTGTTTTCTACTCTGTTCAGTTGATCTCTGTGTCTATTTTTGTGCCAATACCATACTGTTTGGATCACTACAGCTTTGTAATATAACTTGCATTTCAGAATTGTGATGCCTCCAGATTGGCTGTCCTTTTTCAAGATTGCTTTAGCTATTTGAGGTCTTTTGTGATCCCATACAAATTGCAAACCTGTTTGTTCTGGTTCTGTGAAAAATCATATTGTGGGTTTTTTTGATAGGATTGTATTAAATGTGTAGATTGTTTTGGGTATCAAAGGAATTTTAAAAATATTTCTTTTTCCAATCCATGAGCATGGACTGTCTTTCCATTTCTTTGTGTCATCCTCAAGTTCTTTCATCAGTTTTTTTTATAGTTTTCAGAGTACAAGCTTTTCATCTCGTTGGTTTATTTCTAGGTATCTTATTATTTTCATTGCATTCATGAATGGAATGTTTTTTAAAAAATTTCTCTTTCTGTTGCTTCTTTTTTGGTATATAGAGATAGAACAGATTATTTTGCATTAATTTTGTATCCTGCAACTTTACTGAATTTGTTTATCAGTGCTAGCAGCTTTGTGGGGAGTCTTTTTGTTTTTCTTTTTTCTTTTTTTTTTTTTTTGTTATTGTTGTTACAATAAGCTTGTAGAAGATTTAATGAAACAGGGAAATACAGTATATGACATTGTTTAAATAAATAACATATAAAATACATACAGATTATTTGTTTTTGTTTTTTTGTTTTTTTTTTTTTGGTTTTTTGTTTGTTTGTTTGTTTGTTTGTTTTCAGGCGCAGAGCCCCACTGTGTAGGATTATTATAACTGGCCTGCAAACAGTGACACGGTAGCAACCTGCCTGCTTTGTCCATGGGGGCTCCTCCCAGGCTTGTGCTTGTATACCAAGTTCATTCTTCACCAGCCAGCAGGGTCTAGAGTCCATCCTACTGCCCTTAGCTTGCCTAGATATAGGGCATCTCCAGGCAGGCCCCCCTCCAGCTGGGCTCCTGACACCTCGACTATCCCCCTAAGCCGGGACCCCAAGGCTGCTCATCACACACTCAGGCCCCTGCCTTGGGCTGCAGGGAGGAGAGTCCAGAGCAGCCTCCGTCTGACTCTCCAATGGGTTTGCCATCCCTCCTCTGGGAGGACAGACCCCAGAACTCTCTCTCCTCTGGGGTCTCCGAGGCGGTCCCAGAACGACAGAGAAAACAGCCATCCAGAGAAGGCAAGGGGTCAAATATAACCCTCGGCAGCCATGGATTTAGAGTTTTCATAAATCAGTTCATCAGGATTCCAGATCGGTGCCTCACTTGCTGAAGAAACTGAGTAAAAGCAGAACTGAGCCAGCACCCCCCTTCCGGAAGCCCCCTGAGAGATGGTGCGGGAAAGGATACTGAAGCTCCTGTCGGTGACAGCCAGGTGCCAGAGGTTGATGCGCAGGTCATCCGCCGACATGTACGTCTCACAGTCGCTGTTGACGGAGATGGAGTTGATGTGGTAGGTGTGGCCGTTGGCGAAGACCCTCCGTGGGCTCACCTCCACCATCAGATCCATGGGCTTCAGCACAGGCACCTGCAGTGACGTCACCGTGGACAAGTCCTTAAGCTTCCCTTCTTCATCTTTCAGGTTATATCCCTCAGGCCTTTTATCTCGTTCCGTGATCTTCCATAGTTTGATAGTTTTATCGTTGGTGGACAGCAGGGAGTGGGCGGCATTGTGCTGCGGAAGCCACTTGATCTTGTTGATTTTCTCCTCTATCTCCAGACTCTTGAGATAATCGAACTCAGGCTCATGGCTCTGGAAGGTGCTGTAGACGTCATACTCGCCTTGGCTGTGAGGCGCATTTTTACTCTCCGGTTCCCGCTGGAAGATGACCACACGGCCACCCTTGTCGCCTGTGGCCAGCAGCTCTCCGGTATGGTTGAACTCAACAGTAAGATGATATCGGCTTCAGTCACATAGCTGTGGTCCCGCA
This sequence comes from Mustela nivalis, assembly GCF_964662115.1. Lineage (NCBI taxonomy): Eukaryota > Metazoa > Chordata > Mammalia > Carnivora > Mustelidae > Mustela > Mustela nivalis. Next base: position 132,505 of record NW_028135561.1, on the reverse strand, counting down.
GGAAGCTGTGGTTAATTTTCCGCGTGTCCGTGTCCTCGCCCATTGAAGGCCGTGCCCGGTGCCCTGGGCATGCCCCGCCGCTGCACACCGATGCAATCCGCAGAGGTCGCGCCGGGCGCGCGGGCCATGCCGCCGCAGCCTAGCAGGGGCGCGGCCGCCAGGGCCCCGGGGGCCGGGCATCGTGGCTGGGGGCGGCCTGGGACGGGCGGGGCGACCGGGGCGGGCGCCGCGGTCTGGCGAGCGCGCGGCGGGCGGCGGCCGCGGGTGGTGGCGGGCCAGGGCCCGGGCGCTCATCCCGGCCGGTGCGCTCTGCGTCCTGCGCCCGGCAGCAGCGGCGGCGGCGGCGGCGGCGGGGGCAGTGGCGGCCTGGTGCCCGGGCGCCTGGCTGCGCGGCGGCGGGAGGGTACCCCGCGGCGCTGCGCCCACCGAGCCAGGGCCGAGCCGGGCTGCGCGGGCTGGGGCCGCCGCCGCCGCCGCCGCCGCCGCCGCCGCCTCCGCCGCCGCCGCTGCTGCTCCACAGGCCCCTCCCTCGCGCCGCCCGCTCCTCCCCATCCAGATTATTTGTTATCTTATGATCCTAATGATATATTTTAAATATATTGACCCACAAGATCTGTTACTTCAGGAATATATATTTGGAAGTTCTCACATTTTTAAATATTACAGTGGCATATACTTTCCCCAAATTCAATTTTTTTAAATATAATTTTTTATTTTTTATAAGCATATAATTTATCCCCAGGGGTACAGGTCTGTGAATCACCAGGTTTACACACTTCACAGCACTCACCAAAGCACATACCCTCCCCAATGTCCATAATCCCACCCCCTTCTCCCAAAGCCCCTCCCCCCAGCAACCCTCAGTTTGTTGTGTGAGATTAAGAGTCACTTATGGTTTGTCTCCCTCCCAATCCCATCTTCTTTCATTTATTCTTCTCGTACCCACTTAAGCCCCCATGTTGCAACACCACTTCCTCATATCAGGGAGATCATATGATAGTTGTCTTTCTCCGCCTGACTTATTTCGCTAAGCATGATACGCTCTAGTTCCATCCATGTTGTCGCAAATGGCAAGATTTCATTTCTTTTGATGGCTGCATAGTATTCCATTGTGTATATATACCACATCTTCTTGATCCATTCCTCTATCAATGGTCACTTGGGTTGCTTCCATATCTTGGCTATTGTTAAGTAATTCTGCAGTCAATATAAGGGTGCATGGTCCCTTTGAATTAGTGTTTTTGTAATCTTTGGTTAAAAACTCAGTAGTGCAAAAACAAAAACAAGAACAACCCCCACCCCCACCCCCACCCCCCCCCCAAAAAAAACCCCAGTAGCGCAATTACTAGATTGTGGGGTATTTCTATTTTTCACTTTTTGAGGAACCTCCATAGTGTTTTCCACAGTGGCTGTACCAGTTTGAATTCCTACCACCAACATTGCAAGACTTCCTTTTTTTCCACATCCTCACCACTCCTGATATCTGGTGTTTTTTATTTTAGCCATTCTGACAGGTATGAGGTGATATCTCATTGTAGTTTTGATTCACATTTCCCTGATGATATATGATAATGAGCATCTTTTCAAATGTGTGTGTTGATCATCTGTAAGTCTTCTTTGGACAAATGTCTGTGTCTTCTGCACATTTTAAAATTGGATTATTCATTTTGTGTGTGTTCAGCTTTGTAATTTCTTTATAGATTTTGGATTCTAACTCTTTATTACATATGTCAACCCTTTATCAGGTGTGTTATTTGTAAATTTCTCCTACTCCATAGTTTGCCATTTAGTTTTGTTGATTGTTTCTGTCACTGCACAAATGCTTTTTCTTTTGATGTAGTTTATTTTTGCTTTTGTTTCCTTTGTTTCAGGGACCTATCTAGAAAAAACGTTGCTATAGCCAATGCCAGAGGAATTATTGTCTTTGTTCTTTTCTATGATGTTTGTGGTTTCGGGTCTCACATTTAGGTCTTTAATCCATTTTGAATTTGAATTTATTTTGTGTATGTTGAAAGAAAGTAGTCTAATTTCATTCTTTTGCATGTTGCTGTCCAGTTTTGGACACCATTTGTTGAAAGGACTTTTACCCATGGGTATTCTTTCCTGATTTGTCAGAGATAATTTAATTGGCCATATAATTGTGGGTTTATTTCTGTGTTTTCTACTCTGTTCAGTTGATCTCTGTGTCTATTTTTGTGCCAATACCATACTGTTTGGATCACTACAGCTTTGTAATATAACTTGCATTTCAGAATTGTGATGCCTCCAGATTGGCTTTCCTTTTTCAAGATTGCTTTAGCTATTTGAGGTCTTTTGTGATCCCATACAAATTGCAAACCTGTTTGTTCTGGTTCTGTGAAAAATCATATTGTGGGTTTTTTTGATAGGATTGTATTAAATGTGTAGATTGTTTTGGGTATCAAAGGAATTTTAACAATATTTCTTTTTCCAATCCATGAGCATGGACTGTCTTTCCATTTCTTTGTGTCATCCTCAAGTTCTTTCATCAGTTTTTTTTATAGTTTTCAGAGTACAAGCTTTTCATCTCGTTGGTTTATTTCTAGGTATCTTATTATTTTCATTGCATTCATGAATGGAATGTTTTTTAAAAAATTTCTCTTTCTGTTGCTTCTTTTTTGGTATATAGAGATAGAACAGATTATTTTGCATTAATTTTGTATCCTGCAACTTTACTGAATTTGTTTATCAGTGCTAGCAGCTTTGTGGGGAGTCTTTTTGTTTTTCTTTTTTCCTTTTTTTTTTTTTTGTTATTGTTGTTACAATAAGGTTGTAGAAGATTTAATGAAACAGGGAAATACAGTATATGACATTGTTTAAATAAATAACATATAAAATACATACAGATTATTTGTTTTTGTTTTTTTGTTTTTTTTTTTTTTGGCTTATGTTTGTTTGTTTGTTTGTTTGTTTTCAGGCGCAGAGCCCCACTGTGTAGGATTATTATAACTGGCCTGCAAACAGTGACACGGTAGCAACCTGCCTTCTTTGTCCATGGGGGCTCCTCCCAGGCTTGTGCTTGTATACCAAGTTCATTCTTCACCAGCCAGCAGGGTCTAGAGTCCATCCTACTGCCCTTAGCTTGCCTAGATATAGGGCATCTCCAGGCAGGCCCCCCTCCAGCTGGGCTCCTGACACCTCGACTATCCCCCTAAGCCGGGACCCCAAGGCTGCTCATCACACACTCAGGCCCCTGCCTTGGGCTGCAGGGAGGAGAGTCCAGAGCAGCCTCCGTCTGACTCTCCAATGGGTTTGCCATCCCTCCTCTGGGAGGACAGACCCCAGAACTCTCTCTCCTCTGGGGTCTCCGAGGCGGTCCCAGAACGACAGAGAAAACAGCCATCCAGAGAAGGCAAGGGGTCAAATATGACCCTCGGCAGCCATGGATTTAGAGTTTTCATAAATCAGTTCATCAGGATTCCAGATCGGTGCCTCACTTGCTGAAGAAACTGAGTAAAAGCAGAACTGAGCCAGCACCCCCCTTCCGGAAGCCCCCTGAGAGATGGTGCGGGAAAGGATACTGAAGCTCCTGTCGGTGACAGCCAGGTGCCAGAGGTTGATGCGCAGGTCATCCGCCGACATGTACATCTCACAGTCGCTGTTGACGGAGATGGAGTTGATGTGGTAGGTGTGGCCGTTGGCGAAGACCCTCCGTGGGCTCACCTCCACCATCAGATCCATGGGCTTCAGCACAGGCACCTGCAGTGACGTCACCGTGGACAAGTCCTTAAGCTTCCCTTCTTCATCTTTCATGTTATATCCCTCAGGCCTTTTATCTCGTTCCGTGATCTTCCATAGTTTGATAGTTTTATCGTTGGTGGACAGCAGGGAGTGGGCGGCATTGTGCTGCGGAAGCCACTTGATCTTGTTGATTTTCTCCTCTATCTCCAGACTCTTGAGATAATCGAACTCAGGCTCATGGCTCTGGAAGGTGCTGTAGACGTCATACTCGCCTTGGCTGTGAGGCGCATTTTTACTCTCCGGTTCCCGCTGGAAGATGACCACACGGCCACCCTGGTCGCCTGTGGCCAGCAGCTCTCCGGTATGGTTGAACTCAACAGTAAGATGATATCGGCTTCAGTCACATAGCTGTGGTCCCGCAGGAAGCTGTGGTTAATTTTCCGCGTGTCCGTGTCCTCGCCCATTGAAGGCCGTGCCCGGTGCCCTGGGCATGCCCCGCCGCTGCACACCGATGCAATCCGCAGAGGTCGCACAGGGCGCGCGGGCCATGCCGCCACAGCCTAGCAGGGGCGCGGCCGCCAGGGCCCCGGGGGCTGGGCATCGCGGCTGGGGGCGGCCTGGGACGGGCGGGGCGACCGGGGCGGGCGCCGCGGTCTGGCGAGCGCGCGGCGGGCGGCCGCCGCGGGTGGTGGCGGGCCAGGGCCCGGGCGCTCATCCCGGCCGGTGCGCTCTGCGTCCTGTGCCCGGCAGCAGCGGCGGCGGCGGTGGTGGCGGCGGCGGGGGCAGTGGCGGCCTGGTGCCCGGGCGCCTGGCTGCGCGGCGGCGGGAGGGTACCCCGCGGCGCTGCGCCCACCGAGCCAGGGCCGAGCCGGGCTGCGCGGGCTGGGGCCGCCGCCGCCGCCGCCGCCGCCGCCGCCGCCGCCGCTGCTCCGCAGGCCCCTCCCTCGCGCCGCCCGCTCCTCCCCATCCAGATTATTTGTTATCTTATGATCCTAATGATATATTTTAAATATATTGACCCACAAGATCTGTTACTTCAGGAATATATATTTGGAAGTTCTCACATTTTTAGATATTACAGTGGCATATACTTTCCCCAAATTCAATTTTTTTAAATATAATTTTTTATTTTTTATAAGCATATAATTTATCCCCAGGGGTACAGGTCTGTGAATCACCAGGTTTACACACTTCACAGCACTCACCAAAGCACATACCCTCCCCAATGTCCATAATCCCACCCCCTTCTCCCAAAGCCCCTCCCCCCAGCAACCCTCAGTTTGTTGTGTGAGATTAAGAGTCACTTATGGTTTGTCTCCCTCCCAATCCCATCTTCTTTCATTTATTCTTCTCGTACCCACTTAAGCCCCCATGTTGCAACACCACTTCCTCATATCAGGGAGATCATATGATAGTTGTCTTTCTCCGCCTGACTTATTTCGCTAAGCATGATACGCTCTAGTTCCATCCATGTTGTCGCAAATGGCAAGATTTCATTTCTTTTGATGGCTGCATAGTATTCCATTGTGTATATATACCACATCTTCTTGATCCATTCCTCTATCAATGGTCACTTGGGTTGCTTCCATATCTTGGCTATTGTTAAGTAATTCTGCAGTCAATATAAGGGTGCATGGTCCCTTTGAATTAGTGTTTTTGTAATCTTTGGTTAAAAACTCAGTAGTGCAAAAACAAAAACAAGAACAACCCCCACCCCCACCCCCACCCCCCCCCATAAAAAACCCCAGTAGCGCAATTACTAGATTGTGGGGTATTTCTATTTTTCACTTTTTGAGGAACCTCCATAGTGTTTTCCACAGTGGCTGTACCAGTTTGAATTCCTACCACCAACATTGCAAGACTTCCTTTTTTTCCACATCCTCAACACTCCTGATATCTGGTGTATTTTATTTTAGCCATTCTGACAGGTATGAGGTGATATCTCATTGTAGTTTTGATTCACATTTCCCTGATGATATATGATAATGAGCATCTTTTCAAATGTGTGTGTTGATCATCTGTAAGTCTTCTTTGGACAAATGTCTGTGTCTTCTGCACATTTTAAAATTGGATTATTCATTTTGTGTGTGTTCAGCTTTGTAATTTCTTTATAGATTTTGGATTCTAACTCTTTATTACATATGTCAACCCTTTATCAGGTGTGTTATTTGTAAATTTCTCCTATTCCATAGTTTGCCATTTAGTTTTGTTGATTGTTTCTGTCACTGCACAAATGCTTTTTCTTTTGATGTAGTTTATTTTTGCTTTTGTTTCCTTTGTTTCAGGGACCTATCTAGAAAAAACGTTGCTATAGCCAATGCCAGAGGAATTATTGTCTTTGTTCTTTTCTATGATTTTTGTGGTTTCGGGTCTCACATTTAGGTCTTTAATCCATTTTGAATTTGAATTTATTTTGTGTATGTTGAAAGAAAGTAGTCTAATTTCATTCTTTTGCATGTTGCTGTCCAGTTTTGGACACCATTTGTTGAAAGGACTTTAACCCATGGGTATTCTTTCCTGATTTGTCAGACATAATTTAATTGGCCATATAATTGTGGGTTTATTTCTGTGTTTTCTACTCTGTTCAGTTGATCTCTGTGTCTATTTTTGTGCCAATACCATACTGTTTGGATCACTACAGCTTTGTAATATAACTTGCATTTCAGAATTGTGATGCCTCCAGATTGGCTTTCCTTTTTCAAGATTGCTTTAGCTATTTGAGGTCTTTTGTGATCCCATACAAATTGCAAACCTGTTTGTTCTGGTTCTGTGAAAAATCATATTGTGGGTTTTTTTGATAGGATTGTATTAAATGTGTAGATTGTTTTGGGTATCAAAGGAATTTTAACAATATTTCTTTTTCCAATCCATGAGCATGGACTGTCTTTCCATTTCTTTGTGTCATCCTCAATTTCTTTCATCAGTTTTTTTTATAGTTTTCAGAGTACAAGCTTTTCATCTCGTTGGTTTATTTCTAGGTATCTTATTATTTTCATTGCATTCATGAATGGAATGTTTTTTAAACAATTTCTCTTTCTGTTGCTTCTTTTTTGGTATATAGAGATAGAACAGATTATTTTGCCTTAATTTTGTATCCTGCAACTTTACTGAATTTGTTTATCAGTGCTAGCAGCTTTGTGGGGAGTCTTTTTGTTTTTCTTTTTTCTTTTTTTTTTTTTGTTATTGTTGTTACAATAAGCTTGTAGAAGATTTAATGAAACAGGGAAATACAGTATATGACATTGTTTAAATAAATAACATATAAAATACATACAGATTATTTGTTTTTGTTTTTTTGTTTTTTTTTTTTTGGTTTTTTGTTTGTTTGTTTGTTTGTTTTCAGGCGCAGAGCCCCACTGTGTAGGATTATTATAACTGGCCTGCAAACAGTGACACGGTAGCAACCTGCCTGCTTTGTCCATGGGGGCTCCTCCCAGGCTTGTGCTTGTATACCAAGTTCATTCTTCACCAGCCAGCAGGGTCTAGAGTCCATCCTACTGCCCTTAGCTTGCCTAGATATAGGGCATCTCCAGGCAGGCCCCCCTCCAGCTGGGCTCCTGACACCTCGACTATCCCCCTAAGCCGGGACCCCAAGGCTGCTCATCACACACTCAGGCCCCTGCCTTGGGCTGCAGGGAGGAGAGTCCAGAGCAGCCTCCGTCTGACTCTCCAATGGGTTTGCCATCCCTCCTCTGGGAGGACAGACCCCAGAACTCTCTCTCCTCTGGGGTCTCCGAGGCGGTCCCAGAACGACAGAGAAAACAGCCATCCAGAGAAGGCAAGGGGTCAAATATGACCCTCGGCAGCCATGGATTTAGAGTTTTCATAAATCAGTTCATCAGGATTCCAGATCGGTGCCTCACTTGCTGAAGAAACTGAGTAAAAGCAGAACTGAGCCAGCACCCCCCTTCCGGAAGCCCCCTGAGAGATGGTGCGGGAAAGGATACTGAAGCTCCTGTCGGTGACAGCCAGGTGCCAGAGGTTGATGCGCAGGTCATCCGCCGACATGTACGTCTCACAGTCGCTGTTGACGGAGATGGAGTTGATGTGGTAGGTGTGGCCGTTGGCGAAGACCCTCCGTGGGCTCACCTCCACCATCAGATCCATGGGCTTCAGCACAGGCACCTGCAGTGACGTCACCGTGGACAAGTCCTTAAGCTTCCCTTCTTCATCTTTCAGGTTATATCCCTCAGGCCTTTTATCTCGTTCCGTGATCTTCCATAGTTTGATAGTTTTATCGTTGGTGGACAGCAGGGAGTGGGCGGCATTGTGCTGCGGAAGCCACTTGATCTTGTTGATTTTCTCCTCTATCTCCAGACTCTTGAGATAATCGAACTCAGGCTCATGGCTCTGGAAGGTGCTGTAGACGTCATACTCGCCTTGGCTGTGAGGCGCATTTTTACTCTCCGGTTCCCGCTGGAAGATGACCACACGGCCACCCTTGTCGCCTGTGGCCAGCAGCTCTCCGGTATGGTTGAACTAAACAGTAAGATGATATCGGCTTCAGTCACATAGCTGTGGTCCCGCAGGAAGCTGTGGTTAATTTTCCGCGTGTCCGTGTCCTCGCCCATTGAAGGCCGTGCCCGGTGCCCTGGGCATGCCCCGCCGCTGCACACCGATGAAATCCGCAGAGGTCGCACAGGGCGCGCGGGCCATGCCGCCACAGCCTAGCAGGGGCGCGGCCGCCAGGGCCCCGGGGGCCGGGCATCGCGGCTGGGGGCGGCCTGGGACGGGCGGGGCGACCGGGGCGGGCGCCGCGGTCTGCCTAGCGCGCGGCGGGCGGCCGCCGCGGGTGGTGGCGGGCCAGGGCCCGGGCGCTCATCCCGGCCGGTGCGCGCTGCGTCGTGCGCCCGGCAGCAGCGGCGGCGGCGGCGGCGGCGGCGATGGCGGGGGCAGTGGCGGCCTGGTGCCCGGGCGCCTGGCTGCGCGGCGGCGGGAGGGTACCCCGCGGCGCTGCGCCCACCGAGCCAGGGCCGAGCCGGGCTGCGCGGGCTGGGGCCGCCGCCGCCGCCGCCGCCGCCGCTGCTCCGCAGGCCCCTCCCTCGCGCCGCCCGCTCCTCCCCATCCAGATTATTTGTTATCTTATGATCCTAATGATATATTTTAAATATATTGACCCACAAGATCTGTTACTTCAGGAATATATATTTGGAAGTTCTCACATTTTTAGATATTACAGTGGCATATACTTTCCCCAAATTCAATTTTTTTAAATATAATTTTTTATTTTTTATAAGCATATAATTTATCCCCAGGGGTACAGGTCTGTGAATCACCAGGTTTACACACTTCACAGCACTCACCAAAGCACATACCCTCCCCAATGTCCATAATCCCACCCCCTTCTCCCAAAGCCCCTCCCCCCAGCAACCCTCAGTTTGTTGTGTGAGATTAAGAGTCACTTATGGTTTGTCTCCCTCCCAATCCCATCTTCTTTCATTTATTCTTCTCGTACCCACTTAAGCCCCCATGTTGCAACACCACTTCCTCATATCAGGGAGATCATATGATAGTTGTCTTTCTCCGCCTGACTTATTTCGCTAAGCATGATACGCTCTAGTTCCATCCATGTTGTCGCAAATGGCAAGATTTCATTTCTTTTGATGGCTGCATAGTATTCCATTGTGTATATATACCACATCTTCTTGATCCATTCCTCTATCAATGGTCACCTGGGTTGCTTCCATATCTTGGCTATTGTTAAGTAATTCTGCAGTCAATATAAGGGTGCATGGTCCCTTTGAATTAGTGTTTTTGTAATCTTTGGTTAAAAACTCAGTAGTGCAAAAACAAAAACAAGAACAACCCCCACCCCCACCCCCACCCCCCCCCATAAAAAACCCCAGTAGCGCAATTACTAGATTGTGGGGTATTTCTATTTTTCACTTTTTGAGGAACCTCCATAGTGTTTTCCACAGTGGCTGTACCAGTTTGAATTCCTACCACCAACATTGCAAGACTTCCTTTTTTTCCACATCCTCAACACTCCTGATATCTGGTGTATTTTATTTTAGCCATTCTGACAGGTATGAGGTGATATCTCATTGTAGTTTTGATTCACATTTCCCTGATGATATATGATAATGAGCATCTTTTCAAATGTGTGTGTTGATCATCTGTAAGTCTTCTTTGGACAAATGTCTGTGTCTTCTGCACATTTTAAAATTGGATTATTCATTTTGTGTGTGTTCAGCTTTGTAATTTCTTTATAGATTTTGGATTCTAACTCTTTATTACATATGTCAACCCTTTATCAGGTGTGTTATTTGTAAATTTCTCCTATTCCATAGTTTGCCATTTAGTTTTGTTGATTGTTTCTGTCACTGCACAAATGCTTTTTCTTTTGATGTAGTTTATTTTTGCTTTTGTTTCCTTTGTTTCAGGGACCTATCTAGAAAAAACGTTGCTATAGCCAATGCCAGAGGAATTATTGTCTTTGTTCTTTTCTATGATTTTTGTGGTTTCGGGTCTCACATTTAGGTCTTTAATCCATTTTGAATTTGAATTTATTTTGTGTATGTTGAAAGAAAGTAGTCTAATTTCATTCTTTTGCATGTTGCTGTCCAGTTTTGGACACCATTTGTTGAAAGGACTTTAACCCATGGGTATTCTTTCCTGATTTGTCAGACATAATTTAATTGGCCATATAATTGTGGGTTTATTTCTGTGTTTTCTACTCTGTTCAGTTGATCTCTGTGTCTATTTTTGTGCCAATACCATACTGTTTGGATCACTACAGCTTTGTAATATAACTTGCATTTCAGAATTGTGATGCCTCCAGATTGGCTTTCCTTTTTCAAGATTGCTTTAGCTATTTGAGGTCTTTTGTGATCCCATACAAATTGCAAACCTGTTTGTTCTGGTTCTGTGAAAAATCATATTGTGGGTTTTTTTGATAGGATTGTATTAAATGTGTAGATTGTTTTGGGTATCAAAGGAATTTTAACAATATTTCTTTTTCCAATCCATGAGCATGGACTGTCTTTCCATTTCTTTGTGTCATCCTCAATTTCTTTCATCAGTTTTTTTTATAGTTTTCAGAGTACAAGCTTTTCATCTCGTTGGTTTATTTCTAGGTATCTTATTATTTTCATTGCATTCATGAATGGAATGTTTTTTAAACAATTTCTCTTTCTGTTGCTTCTTTTTTGGTATATAGAGATAGAACAGATTATTTTGCCTTAATTTTGTATCCTGCAACTTTACTGAATTTGTTTATCAGTGCTAGCAGCTTTGTGGGGAGTCTTTTTGTTTTTCTTTTTTCTTTTTTTTTTTTTGTTATTGTTGTTACAATAAGCTTGTAGAAGATTTAATGAAACAGGGAAATACAGTATATGACATTGTTTAAATAAATAACATATAAAATACATACAGATTATTTGTTTTTGTTTTTTTGTTTTTTTTTTTTTTGGTTTTTTGTTTGTTTGTTTGTTTGTTTTCAGGCGCAGAGCCCCACTGTGTAGGATTATTATAACTGGCCTGCAAACAGTGACACGGTAGCAACCTGCCTGCTTTGTCCATGGGGGCTCCTCCCAGGCTTGTGCTTGTATACCAAGTTCATTCTTCACCAGCCAGCAGGGTCTAGAGTCCATCCTACTGCCCTTAGCTTGCCTAGATATAGGGCATCTCCAGGCAGGCCCCCCTCCAGCTGGGCTCCTGACACCTCGACTATCCCCCTAAGCCGGGACCCCAAGGCTGCTCATCACACACTCAGGCCCCTGCCTTGGGCTGCAGGGAGGAGAGTCCAGAGCAGCCTCCGTCTGACTCTCCAATGGGTTTGCCATCCCTCCTCTGGGAGGACAGACCCCAGAACTCTCTCTCCTCTGGGGTCTCCGAGGCGGTCCCAGAACGACAGAGAAAACAGCCATCCAGAGAAGGCAAGGGGTCAAATATGACCCTCGGCAGCCATGGATTTAGAGTTTTCATAAATCAGTTCATCAGGATTCCAGATCGGTGCCTCACTTGCTGAAGAAACTGAGTAAAAGCAGAACTGAGCCAGCACCCCCCTTCCGGAAGCCCCCTGAGAGATGGTGCGGGAAAGGATACTGAAGCTCCTGTCGGTGACAGCCAGGTGCCAGAGGTTGATGCGCAGGTCATCCGCCGACATGTACGTCTCACAGTCGCTGTTGACGGAGATGGAGTTGATGTGGTAGGTGTGGCCGTTGGCGAAGACCCTCCGTGGGCTCACCTCCACCATCAGATCCATGGGCTTCAGCACAGGCACCTGCAGTGACGTCACCGTGGACAAGTCCTTAAGCTTCCCTTCTTCATCTTTCAGGTTATATCCCTCAGGCCTTTTATCTCGTTCCGTGATCTTCCATAGTTTGATAGTTTTATCGTTGGTGGACAGCAGGGAGTGGGCGGCATTGTGCTGCGGAAGCCACTTGATCTTGTTGATTTTCTCCTCTATCTCCAGACTCTTGAGATAATCGAACTCAGGCTCATGGCTCTGGAAGGTGCTGTAGACGTCATACTCGCCTTGGCTGTGAGGCGCATTTTTACTCTCCGGTTCCCGCTGGAAGATGACCACACGGCCACCCTTGTCGCCTGTGGCCAGCAGCTCTCCGGTATGGTTGAACTAAACAGTAAGATGATATCGGCTTCAGTCACATAGCTGTGGTCCCGCAGGAAGCTGTGGTTAATTTTCCGCGTGTCCGTGTCCTCGCCCATTGAAGGCCGTGCCCGGTGCCCTGGGCATGCCCCGCCGCTGCACACCGATGAAATCCGCAGAGGTCGCACAGGGCGCGCGGGCCATGCCGCCACAGCCTAGCAGGGGCGCGGCCGCCAGGGCCCCGGGGACCGGGCATCGCGGCTGGGGGCGGCCTGGGACGGGCGGGGCGACCGGGGCGGGCACCGCGGTCAGGCGAGCGCGCGGCGGGCGGCGGCGGCCGCGGGTGGTGGCGGGCCAGGGCCCGGGCGCTCATCCCGGCCGGTGCGCGCTGCGTCGTGCGCCCGGCAGCAGCGGCGGCGGCGGCGGCGGCGGCGATGGCGGGGGCAGTGGCGGCCTGGTGCCCGGGCGCCTGGCTGCGCGGCGGCGGGAGGGTACCCCGCGGCGCTGCGCCCACCGAGCCAGGGCCGAGCCGGGCTGCGCGGGCTGGGGCCGCCGCCGCCGCCGCCGCCGCCGCTGCTCCGCAGGCCCCTCCCTCGCGCCGCCCGCTCCTCCCCATCCAGATTATTTGTTATCTTATGATCCTAATGATATATTTTAAATATATTGACCCACAAGATCTGTTACTTCAGGAATATATATTTGGAAGTTCTCACATTTTTAGATATTACAGTGGCATATACTTTCCCCAAATTCAATTTTTTTAAATATAATTTTTTATTTTTTATAAGCATATAATTTATCCCCAGGGGTACAGGTCTGTGAATCACCAGGTTTACACACTTCACAGCACTCACCAAAGCACATACCCTCCCCAATGTCCATAATCCCACCCCCTTCTCCCAAAGCCCCTCCCCCCAGCAACCCTCAGTTTGTTGTGTGAGATTAAGAGTCACTTATGGTTTGTCTCCCTCCCAATCCCATCTTCTTTCATTTATTCTTCTCGTACCCACTTAAGCCCCCATGTTGCAACACCACTTCCTCATATCAGGGAGATCATATGATAGTTGTCTTTCTCCGCCTGACTTATTTCGCTAAGCATGATACGCTCTAGTTCCATCCATGTTGTCGCAAATGGCAAGATTTCATTTCTTTTGATGGCTGCATAGTATTCCATTGTGTATATATACCACATCTTCTTGATCCATTCCTCTATCAATGGTCACCTGGGTTGCTTCCATATCTTGGCTATTGTTAAGTAATTCTGCAGTCAATATAAGGGTGCATGGTCCCTTTGAATTAGTGTTTTTGTAATCTTTGGTTAAAAAATCAGTAGTGCAAAAACAAAAACAAGAACAACCCCCACCCCCACCCCCACCCCCCCCCATAAAAAACCCCAGTAGCGCAATTACTAGATTGTGGGGTATTTCTATTTTTCACTTTTTGAGGAACCTCCATAGTGTTTTCCACAGTGGCTGTACCAGTTTGAATTCCTACCACCAACATTGCAAGACTTCCTTTTTTTCCACATCCTCACCACTCCTGATATCTGGTGTTTTTTATTTTAGCCATTCTGACAGGTATGAGGTGATATCTCATTGTAGTTTTGATTCACATTTCCCTGATGATATATGATAATGAGCATCTTTTCAAATGTGTGTGTTGATCATCTGTAAGTCTTCTTTGGACAAATGTCTGTGTCTTCTGCACATTTTAAAATTGGATTATTCATTTTGTGTGTGTTCAGCTTTGTAATTTCTTTATAGATTTTGGATTCTAACTCTTTATTACATATGTCAACCCTTTATCAGGTGTGTTATTTGTAAATTTCTCCTATTCCATAGTTTGCCATTTAGTTTTGTTGATTGTTTCTGTCACTGCACAAATGCTTTTTCTTTTGATGTAGTTTATTTTTGCTTTTGCTTCCTTTGTTTCAGGGACCTATCTAGAAAAAACGTTGCTATAGCCAATGCCAGAGGAATTATTGTCTTTGTTCTTTTCTATGATGTTTGTGGTTTCGGGTCTCACATTTAGGTCTTTAATCCATTTTGAATTTGAATTTATTTTGTGTATGTTGAAAGAAAGTAGTCTAATTTCATTCTTTTGCATGTTGCTGTCCAGTTTTGGACACCATTTGTTGAAAGGACTTTTACCCATGGGTATTCTTTCCTGATTTGTCAGAGATAATTTAATTGGCCATATAATTGTGGGTTTATTTCTGTGTTTTCTACTCTGTTCAGTTGATCTCTGTGTCTATTTTTGTGCCAATACCATACTGTTTGGATCACTACAGCTTTGTAATATAACTTGCATTTCAGAATTGTGATGCCTCCAGATTGGCTTTCCTTTTTCAAGATTGCTTTAGCTATTTGAGGTCTTTTGTGATCCCATACAAATTGCAAACCTGTTTGTTCTGGTTCTGTGAAAAATCATATTGTGGGTTTTTTTGATAGGATTGTATTAAATGTGTAGATTGTTTTGGGTATCAAAGGAATTTTAACAATATTTCTTTTTCCAATCCATGAGCATGGACTGTCTTTCCATTTCTTTGTGTCATCCTCAATTTCTTTCATCAGTTTTTTTTATAGTTTTCAGAGTACAAGCTTTTCATCTCGTTGGTTTATTTCTAGGTATCTTATTATTTTCATTGCATTCATGAATGGAATGTTTTCTAAACAATTTCTCTTTCTGTTGCTTCTTTTTTGGTATATAGAGATAGAACAGATTATTTTGCATTAATTTTGTATCCTGCAACTTTACTGAATTTGTTTATCAGTGCTAGCAGCTTTGTGGGGAGTCTTTTTGTTTTTCTTTTTTCTTTTTTTTTTTTTTTGTTATTGTTGTTACAATAAGCTTGTAGAAGATTTAATGAAACAGGGAAATACAGTATATGACATTGTTTAAATAAATAACATATAAAATACATACAGATTATTTGTTTTTGTTTTTTTGTTTTTTTTTTTTTGGTTTTTTGTTTGTTTGTTTGTTTGTTTGTTTGTTTTCAGGCGCAGAGCCCCACTGTGTAGGATTATTATAACTGGCCTGCAAACAGTGACACGGTAGCAACCTGCCTGCTTTGTCCATGGGGGCTCCTCCCAGGCTTGTGCTTGTATACCAAGTTCATTCTTCACCAGCCAGCAGGGTCTAGAGTCCATCCTACTGCCCTTAGCTTGCCTAGATATAGGGCATCTCCAGGCAGGCCCCCCTCCAGCTGGGCTCCTGACACCTCGACTATCCCCCTAAGCCGGGACCCCAAGGCTGCTCATCACACACTCAGGCCCCTGCCTTGGGCTGCAGGGAGGAGAGTCCAGAGCAGCCTCCGTCTGACTCTCCAATGGGTTTGCCATCCCTCCTCTGGGAGGACAGACCCCAGAACTCTCTCTCCTCTGGGGTCTCCGAGGCGGTCCCAGAACGACAGAGAAAACAGCCATCCAGAGAAGGCAAGGGGTCAAATATAACCCTCGGCAGCCATGGATTTAGAGTTTTCATAAATCAGTTCATCAGGATTCCAGATCGGTGCCTCACTTGCTGAAGAAACTGAGTAAAAGCAGAACTGAGCCAGCACCCCCCTTCCGGAAGCCCCCTGAGAGATGGTGCGGGAAAGGATACTGAAGCTCCTGTCGGTGACAGCCAGGTGCCAGAGGTTGATGCGCAGGTCATCCGCCGACATGTACGTCTCACAGTCGCTGTTGACGGAGATGGAGTTGATGTGGTAGGTGTGGCCGTTGGCGAAGACCCTCCGTGGGCTCACCTCCACCATCAGATCCATGGGCTTCAGCACAGGCACCTGCAGTGACGTCACCGTGGACAAGTCCTTAAGCTTCGCTTCTTCATCTTTTAGGTTATATCCCTCAGGCCTTTTATCTCGTTCCGTGATCTTCCATAGTTTGATAGTTTTATCGTTGGTGGACAGCAGGGAGTGGGCGGCATTGTGCTGCGGAAGCCACTTGATCTTGTTGATTTTCTCCTCTATCTCCAGACTCTTGAGATAATCGAACTCAGGCTCATGGCTCTGGAAGGTGCTGTAGACGTCATACTCGCCTTGGCTGTGAGGCGCATTTTTACTCTCCGGTTCCCGCTGGAAGATGACCACACGGCCACCCTTGTCGCCTGTGGCCAGCAGCTCTCCGGTATGGTTGAACTCAACAGTAAGATGATATGGGCTTCAGTCACATAGCTGTGGTCCCGCAGGAAGCTGTGGTTAATTTTCCGCGTGTCCGTGTCCTCGCCCATTCAAGGCCGTGCCCGGTGCCCTGGGCATGCCCCGCCGCTGCACACCGATGCAATCCGCAGAGGTCGCGCCGGGCGCGCGGGCCATGCCGCCGCAGCCTAGCAGGGGCGCGGCCGCCAGGGCCCCGGGGGCCGGGCATCGCGGCTGGGGGCGGCCTGGGACTGGCGGAGCGACCGGGGCGGGCGCCGCGGTCAGGCGAGCGCGCGGCGGGCGGCGGCGGCCGCGGGTGGTGGCGGGCCAGGGCCCAGGCGCTCATCCCGGCCGGTGCGCGCTGCGTCGTGCGCCCTGCAGCAGCGGCGGCGGCGGCGGCGGCGGCGGGGGCAGTGGCGGCCTGGTGCCCGGGCGCCTGGCTGCATGGCGGCGCGAGGGTACCCCGCGGCGCTGCGCCCACCGAGCCAGGGCCGAGCCGGGCTGCGCGGGCTGGGCCGCTGCTGCTCCGCAGGCCCCTCCCTCGTCCCGCCCGCTCCTCCCCATCCAGATTATTTGTTATCTTATGATCCTAATGATATATTTTAAATATATTGACCCACAAGATCTGTTACTTCAGGAATATATATTTGGAAGTTCTCACATTTTTAAATATTACAGTGGCATATACTTTCCCCAAATTCAATTTTTTTAAATATAATTTTTTATTTTTTATAAGCATATAATTTATCCCCAGGGGTACAGGTCTGTGAATCACCAGGTTTACACACTTCACAGCACTCACCAAAGCACATACCCTCCCCAATGTCCATAATCCCACCCCCTTCTCCCAAAGCCCCTCCCCCCAGCAACCCTCAGTTTGTTGTGTGAGATTAAGAGTCACTTATGGTTTGTCTCCCTCCCAATCCCATCTTCTTTCATTTATTCTTCTCGTACCCACTTAAGCCCCCATGTTGCAACACCACTTCCTCATATCAGGGAGATCATATGATAGTTGTCTTTCTCCGCCTGACTTATTTCGCTAAGCATGATACGCTCTAGTTCCATCCATGTTGTCGCAAATGGCAAGATTTCATTTCTTTTGATGGCTGCATAGTATTCCATTGTGTATATATACCACATCTTCTTGATCCATTCCTCTATCAATGGTCACCTGGGTTGCTTCCATATCTTGGCTATTGTTAAGTAATTCTGCAGTCAATATAAGGGTGCATGGTCCCTTTGAATTAGTGTTTTTGTAATCTTTGGTTAAAAAATCAGTAGTGCAAAAACAAAAACAAGAACAACCCCCACCCCCACCCCCACCCCCCCCCCCATAAAAAACCCCAGTAGCGCAATTACTAGATTGTGGGGTATTTCTATTTTTCACTTTTTGAGGAACCTCCATAGTGTTTTCCACAGTGGCTGTACCAGTTTGAATTCCTACCACCAACATTGCAAGACTTCCTTTTTTTCCACATCCTCACCACTCCTGATATCTGGTGTTTTTTATTTTAGCCATTCTGACAGGTATGAGGTGATATCTCATTGTAGTTTTGATTCACATTTCCCTGATGATATATGATAATGAGCATCTTTTCAAATGTGTGTGTTGATCATCTGTAAGTCTTCTTTGGACAAATGTCTGTGTCTTCTGCACATTTTAAAATTGGATTATTCATTTTGTGTGTGTTCAGCTTTGTAATTTCTTTATAGATTTTGGATTCTAACTCTTTATTACATATGTCAACCCTTTATCAGGTGTGTTATTTGTAAATTTCTCCTATTCCATAGTTTGCCATTTAGTTTTGTTGATTGTTTCTGTCACTGCACAAATGCTTTTTCTTTTGATGTAGTTTATTTTTGCTTTTGTTTCCTTTGTTTCAGGGACCTATCTAGAAAAAACGTTGCTATAGCCAATGCCAGAGGAATTATTGTCTTTGTTCTTTTCTATGATGTTTGTGGTTTCGGGTCTCACATTTAGGTCTTTAATCCATTTTGAATTTGAATTTATTTTGTGTATGTTGAAAGAAAGTAGTCTAATTTCATTCTTTTGCATGTTGCTGTCCAGTTTTGGACACCATTTGTTGAAAGGACTTTTACCCATGGGTATTCTTTCCTGATTTGTCAGAGATAATTTAATTGGCCATATAATTGTGGGTTTATTTCTGTGTTTTCTACTCTGTTCAGTTGATCTCTGTGTCTATTTTTGTGCCAATACCATACTGTTTGGATCACTACAGCTTTGTAATATAACTTGCATTTCAGAATTGTGATGCCTCCAGATTGGCTTTCCTTTTTCAAGATTGCTTTAGCTATTTGAGGTCTTTTGTGATCCCATACAAATTGCAAACCTGTTTGTTCTGGTTCTGTGAAAAATCATATTGTGGGTTTTTTTGATAGGATTGTATTAAATGTGTAGATTGTTTTGGGTATCAAAGGAATTTTAACAATATTTCTTTTTCCAATCCATGAGCATGGACTGTCTTTCCATTTCTTTGTGTCATCCTCAATTTCTTTCATCAGTTTTTTTTATAGTTTTCAGAGTACAAGCTTTTCATCTCGTTGGTTTATTTCTAGGTATCTTATTATTTTCATTGCATTCATGAATGGAATGTTTTCTAAACAATTTCTCTTTCTGTTGCTTCTTTTTTGGTATATAGAGATAGAACAGATTATTTTGCATTAATTTTGTATCCTGCAACTTTACTGAATTTGTTTATCAGTGCTAGCAGCTTTGTGGGGAGTCTTTTTGTTTTTCTTTTTTCTTTTTTTTTTTTTTTGTTATTGTTGTTACAATAAGCTTGTAGAAGATTTAATGAAACAGGGAAATACAGTATATGACATTGTTTAAATAAATAACATATAAAATACATACAGATTATTTGTTTTTGTTTTTTTGTTTTTTTTTTTTGGTTTTTTGTTTGTTTGTTTGTTTGTTTGTTTTCAGGCGCAGAGCCCCACTGTGTAGGATTATTATAACTGGCCTGCAAACAGTGACACGGTAGCAACCTGCCTGCTTTGTCCATGGGGGCTCCTCCCAGGCTTGTGCTTGTATACCAAGTTCATTCTTCACCAGCCAGCAGGGTCTAGAGTCCATCCTACTGCCCTTAGCTTGCCTAGATATAGGGCATCTCCAGGCAGGCCCCCCTCCAGCTGGGCTCCTGACACCTCGACTATCCCCCTAAGCCGGGACCCCAAGGCTGCTCATCACACACTCAGGCCCCTGCCTTGGGCTGCAGGGAGGAGAGTCCAGAGCAGCCTCCGTCTGACTCTCCAATGGGTTTGCCATCCCTCCTCTGGGAGGACAGACCCCAGAACTCTCTCTCCTCTGGGGTCTCCGAGGCGGTCCCAGAACGACAGAGAAAACAGCCATCCAGAGAAGGCAAGGGGTCAAATATAACCCTCGGCAGCCATGGATTTAGAGTTTTCATAAATCAGTTCATCAGGATTCCAGATCGGTGCCTCACTTGCTGAAGAAACTGAGTAAAAGCAGAACTGAGCCAGCACCCCCCTTCCGGAAGCCCCCTGAGAGATGGTGCGGGAAAGGATACTGAAGCTCCTGTCGGTGACAGCCAGGTGCCAGAGGTTGATGCGCAGGTCATCCGCCGACATGTACGTCTCACAGTCGCTGTTGACGGAGATGGAGTTGATGTGGTAGGTGTGGCCGTTGGCGAAGACCCTCCGTGGGCTCACCTCCACCATCAGATCCATGGGCTTCAGCACAGGCACCTGCAGTGACGTCACCGTGGACAAGTCCTTAAGCTTCGCTTCTTCATCTTTTAGGTTATATCCCTCAGGCCTTTTATCTCGTTCCGTGATCTTCCATAGTTTGATAGTTTTATCGTTGGTGGACAGCAGGGAGTGGGCGGCATTGTGCTGCGGAAGCCACTTGATCTTGTTGATTTTCTCCTCTATCTCCAGACTCTTGAGATAATCGAACTCAGGCTCATGGCTCTGGAAGGTGCTGTAGACGTCATACTCGCCTTGGCTGTGAGGCGCATTTTTACTCTCCGGTTCCCGCTGGAAGATGACCACACGGCCACCCTTGTCGCCTGTGGCCAGCAGCTCTCCGGTATGGTTGAACTCAACAGTAAGATGATATGGGCTTCAGTCACATAGCTGTGGTCCCGCAGGAAGCTGTGGTTAATTTTCCGCGTGTCCGTGTCCTCGCCCATTCAAGGCCGTGCCCGGTGCCCTGGGCATGCCCCGCCGCTGCACACCGATGCAATCCGCAGAGGTCGCGCCGGGCGCGCGGGCCATGCCGCCGCAGCCTAGCAGGGGCGCGGCCGCCAGGGCCCCGGGGGCCGGGCATCGCGGCTGGGGGCGGCCTGGGACTGGCGGAGCGACCGGGGCGGGCGCCGCGGTCAGGCGAGCGCGCGGCGGGCGGCGGCGGCCGCGGGTGGTGGCGGGCCAGGGCCCAGGCGCTCATCCCGGCCGGTGCGCGCTGCGTCGTGCGCCCTGCAGCAGCGGCGGCGGCGGCGGCGGCGGCGGGGGCAGTGGCGGCCTGGTGCCCGGGCGCCTGGCTGCATGGCGGCGCGAGGGTACCCCGCGGCGCTGCGCCCACCGAGCCAGGGCCGAGCCGGGCTGCGCGGGCTGGGCCGCTGCTGCTCCGCAGGCCCCTCCCTCGTCCCGCCCGCTCCTCCCCATCCAGATTATTTGTTATCTTATGATCCTAATGATATATTTTAAATATATTGACCCACAAGATCTGTTACTTCAGGAATATATATTTGGAAGTTCTCACATTTTTAAATATTACAGTGGCATATACTTTCCCCAAATTCAATTTTTTTAAATATAATTTTTTATTTTTTATAAGCATATAATTTATCCCCAGGGGTACAGGTCTGTGAATCACCAGGTTTACACACTTCACAGCACTCACCAAAGCACATACCCTCCCCAATGTCCATAATCCCACCCCCTTCTCCCAAAGCCCCTCCCCCCAGCAACCCTCAGTTTGTTGTGTGAGATTAAGAGTCACTTATGGTTTGTCTCCCTCCCAATCCCATCTTCTTTCATTTATTCTTCTCGTACCCACTTAAGCCCCCATGTTGCAACACCACTTCCTCATATCAGGGAGATCATATGATAGTTGTCTTTCTCCGCCTGACTTATTTCGCTAAGCATGATACGCTCTAGTTCCATCCATGTTGTCGCAAATGGCAAGATTTCATTTCTTTTGATGGCTGCATAGTATTCCATTGTTTATATATACCACATCTTCTTGATCCATTCCTCTATCAATGGTCACTTGGGTTGCTTCCATATCTTGGCTATTGTTAAGTAATTCTGCAGTAAATATAAGGGTGCATGGTCCCTTTGAATTAGTGTTTTTGTAATCTTTGGTTAAAAACTCAGTAGTGCAAAAACAAAAACAAGAACAACCCCCACCCCCACCCCCACCCCCCCAAAAAAAAACCCCAGTAGCGCCATTACTAGATTGTGGGGTATTTCTATTTTTCACTTTTTGAGGAACCTCCATAGTGTTTTCCACAGTGGCTGTACCAGATTGAATTCCTACCACCAACATTGCAAGACTTCCTTTTTTTCCACATCCTCACCACTCCTGATATCTGGGGTTTTTTATTTTAGCCATTCTGACAGGTATGAGGTGATATCTCATTGTAGTTTTGATTCACATTTCCCTGATGATATATGATAATGAGCATCTTTTCAAATGTGTGTGTTGATCATCTGTAAGTCTTCTTTGGACAAATGTCTGTGTCTTCTGCACATTTTAAAATTGGATTATTCATTTTGTGTGTGTTCAGCTTTGTAATTTCTTTATAGATTTTGGATTCTAACTCTTTATTACATATGTCAACCCTTTATCAGGTGTGTTATTTGTAAATTTCTCCTATTCCATAGTTTGCCATTTAGTTTTGTTGATTGTTTCTGTCACTGCACAAATGCTTTTTCTTTTGATGTAGTTTATTTTTGCTTTTGTTTCCTTTGTTTCAGGGACCTATCTAGAAAAAACGTTGCTATAGCCAATGCCAGAGGAATTATTGTCTTTGTTCTTTTCTATGATTTTTGTGGTTTCGGGTCTCACATTTAGGTCTTTAATCCATTTTGAATTTGAATTTATTTTGTGTATGTTGAAAGAAAGTAGTCTAATTTCATTCTTTTGCATGTTGCTGTCCAGTTTTGGACACCATTTGTTGAAAGGACTTTTACCCATGGGTATTCTTTCCTGATTTGTCAGAGATAATTTAATTGGCCATATAATTGTGGGTTTATTTCTGTGTTTTCTACTCTGTTCAGTTGATCTCTGTGTCTATTTTTGTGCCAATACCATACTGTTTGGATCACTACAGCTTTGTAATATAACTTGCATTTCAGAATTGTGATGCCTCCAGATTGGCTGTCCTTTTTCAAGATTGCTTTAGCTATTTGAGGTCTTTTGTGATCCCATACAAATTGCAAACCTGTTTGTTCTGGTTCTGTGAAAAATCATATTGTGGGTTTTTTTGATAGGATTGTATTAAATGTGTAGATTGTTTTGGGTATCAAAGGAATTTTAACAATATTTCTTTTTCCAATCCATGAGCATGGACTGTCTTTCCATTTCTTTGTGTCATCCTCAAGTTCTTTCATCAGTTTTTTTTATAGTTTTCAGAGTACAAGCTTTTCATCTCGTTGGTTTATTTCTAGGTATCTTATTATTTTCATTGCATTCATGAATGGAATGTTTTTTAAAAAATTTCTCTTTCTGTTGCTTCTTTTTTGGTATATAGAGATAGAACAGATTATTTTGCATTAATTTTGTATCCTGCAACTTTACTGAATTTGTTTATCAGTGCTAGCAGCTTTGTGGGGAGTCTTTTTGTTTTTGTTTTTTCTTTTTTTTTTTTGTTATTGTTGTTACAATAAGCTTGTAGAAGATTTAATGAAACAGGGAAATACAGTATATGACATTGTTTAAATAAATAACATATAAAATACATACAGATTATTTGTTTTTGTTTTTTTGTTTTTTTTTTTTGGTTTTTTGTTTGTTTGTTTGTTTGTTTTCAGGCGCAGAGCCCCACTGTGTAGGATTATTATAACTGGCCTGCAAACAGTGACACGGGTGCAACCTGCCTGCTTTGTCCATGGGGGCTCCTCCCAGGCTTGTGCTTGTATACCAAGTTCATTCTTCACCAGCCAGCAGGGTCTAGAGTCCATCCTACTGCCCTTAGCTTGCCTAGATAGAGGGCATCTCCAGGCAGGCCCCCCTCCAGCTGGGCTCCTGACACCTCGACTATCCCCCTAAGCCGGGACCCCAAGGCTGCTCATCACACACTCAGGCCCCTGCCTTGGGCTGCAGGGAGGAGAGTCCAGAGCATCCTCCGTCTGACTCTCCAATGGGTTTGCCATCCCTCCTCTGGGAGGACAGACCCCAGAACTCTCTCTCCTCTGGGGTCTCCGAGGCGGTCCCAGAACGACAGAGAAAACAGCCATCCAGAGAAGGCAAGGGGTCAAATATAACCCTCGGCAGCCATGGATTTAGAGTTTTCATAAATCAGTTCATCAGGATTCCAGATCGGTGCCTCACTTGCTGAAGAAACTGAGTAAAAGCAGAACTGAGCCAGCACCCCCCTTCCGGAAGCCCCCTGAGAGATGGTGCGGGAAAGGATACTGAAGCTCCTGTCGGTGACAGCCAGGTGCCAGAGGTTGATGCGCAGGTCATCCGCCGACATGTACGTCTCACAGTCGCTGTTGACGGAGATGGAGTTGATGTGGTAGGTGTGGCCGTTGGCGAAGACCCTCCCTGTGCTCACCTCCACCATCAGATCCATGGGCTTCAGCACAGGCACCTGCAGTGACGTCACCGTGGACAAGTCCTTAAGCTTCCCTTCTTCATCTTTCAGGTTATATCCCTCAGGCCTTTTATCTCGTTCCGTGATCTTCCATAGTTTGATAGTTTTATCGTTGGTGGACAGCAGGGAGTGGGCGGCATTGTGCTGCGGAAGCCACTTGATCTTGTTGATTTTCTCCTCTATCTCCAGACTCTTGAGATAATCGAACTCAGGCTCATGGCTCTGGAAGGTGCTGTAGACGTCATACTCGCCTTGGCTGTGAGGCGCATTTTTACTCTCCGGTTCCCGCTGGAAGATGACCACACGGCCACCCTTGTCGCCTGTGGCCAGCAGCTCTCCGGTATGGTTGAACTCAACAGTAAGATGATATGGGCTTCAGTCACATAGCTGTGGTCGCGCAGGAAGCTGTGGTTAATTTTCCGCGTGTCCGTGTCCTCGCCCATTGAAGGCCGTGCCCGGTGCCCTGGGCATGCCCCGCCGCTGCACACCGATGCAATCCGCAGAGGTCGCGCCGGGCGCGCGGGCCATGCCGCCGCAGCCTAGCAGGGGCGCGGCCGCCAGGGCCCCGGGGGCCGGGCATCGCGGCTGGGGGCGGCCTGGGACGGGCGGGGCGACCGGGGCGGGCGCCGCGGTCAGGCGAGCGCGCGGCCGCGGGTGGGGGCGGGCCAGGGCCCGGGCGCTCATCCCGGCCGGTGCGCGCTGCGTCGTGCGCCCGGCAGCAGCGGCGGCGGCGGCGGCGGCGGCGGCGGCGGCGGCGGCGGCGGGGGCAGTGGTGGCCTGGTGCCCGGGCGCCTGGCTGTCGGCGGCGGGAGGGTACCCCGCGGCGCTGCGCCCACCGAGCCAGGGCCGAGCCGGGCTGCGCGGGCTGGGGCCGCGGCCGCCGCCGCCGCCGCTGCTCCGCAGGCCCCTCCCTCGCGCCGCCCGCTCCTCCCCATCCAGATTATTTGTTATCTTATGATCCTAATGATATATTTTAAATATATTGACCCACAAGATCTGTTACTTCAGGAATATATATTTGGAAGTTCTCACATTTTAAAATATTACAGTGGCATATACTTTCCCCAAATTCAATTTTTTTAAATATAATTTTTTATTTTTTATAAGCATATAATTTATCCCCAGGGGTACAGGTCTGTGAATCACCAGGTTTACACACTTCACAGCACTCACCAAAGCACATACCCTCCCCAATGTCCATAATCCCACCCCCTTCTCCCAAAGCCCCTCCCCCCAGCAACCCTCAGTTTGTTGTGTGAGATTAAGAGTCACTTATGGTTTGTCTCCCTCCCAATCCCATCTTCTTTCATTTATTCTTCTCGTACCCACTTAAGCCCCCATGTTGCAACACCACTTCCTCATATCAGGGAGATCATATGATAGTTGTCTTTCTCCGCCTGACCTATTTCGCTAAGCATGATACGCTCTAGTTCCATCCATGTTGTCGCAAATGGCAAGATTTCATTTCTTTTGATGGCTGCATAGTATTCCATTGTGTATATATACCACATCTTCTTGATCCATTCCTCTATCAATGGTCACCTGGGTTGCTTCCATATCTTGGCTATTGTTAAGTAATTCTGCAGTCAATATAAGGGTGCATGGTCCCTTTGAATTAGTGTTTTTGTAATCTTTGGTTAAAAAATCAGTAGTGCAAAAACAAAAACAAGAACAACCCCCACCCCCACCCCCACCCCCCCCCATAAAAAACCCCAGTAGCGCAATTACTAGATTGTGGGGTATTTCTATTTTTCACTTTTTGAGGAACCTCCATAGTGTTTTCCACAGTGGCTGTACCAGTTTGAATTCCTACCACCAACATTGCAAGACTTCCTTTTTTTCCACATCCTCACCACTCCTGATATCTGGTGTTTTTTATTTTAGCCATTCTGACAGGTATGAGGTGATATCTCATTGTAGTTTTGATTCACATTTCCCTGATGATATATGATAATGAGCATCTTTTCAAATGTGTGTGTTGATCATCTGTAAGTCTTCTTTGGACAAATGTCTGTGTCTTCTGCACATTTTAAAATTGGATTATTCATTTTGTGTGTGTTCAGCTTTGTAATTTCTTTATAGATTTTGGATTCTAACTCTTTATTACATATGTCAACCCTTTATCAGGTGTGTTATTTGTAAATTTCTCCATTTCCATAGTTTGCCATTTAGTTTTGTTGATTGTTTCTGTCACTGCACAAATGCTTTTTCTTTTGATGTAGTTTATTTTTGCTTTTGTTTCCTTTGTTTCAGGGACCTATCTAGAAAAAACGTTGCTATAGCCAATGCCAGAGGAATTATTGTCTTTGTTCTTTTCTATGATGTTTGTGGTTTCGGGTCTCACATTTAGGTCTTTAATCCATTTTGAATTTGAATTTATTTTGTGTATGTTGAAAGAAAGTAGTCTAATTTCATTCTTTTGCATGTTGCTGTCCAGTTTTGGACACCATTTGTTGAAAGGACTTTTACCCATGGGTATTCTTTCCTGATTTGTCAGAGATAATTTAATTGGCCATATAATTGTGGGTTTATTTCTGTGTTTTCTACTCTGTTCGGTTGATCTCTGTGTCTATTTTTGTGCCAATACCATACTGTTTGGATCACTACAGCTTTGTAATATAACTTGCATTTCAGAATTGTGATGCCTCCAGATTGGCTTTCCTTTTTCAAGATTGCTTTAGCTATTTGAGGTCTTTTGTGATCCCATACAAATTGCAAACCTGTTTGTTCTGGTTCTGTGAAAAATCATATTGTGGGTTTTTTTGATAGGATTGTATTAAATGTGTAGATTGTTTTGGGTATCAAAGGAATTTTAACAATATTTCTTTTTCCAATCCATGAGCATGGACTGTCTTTCCATTTCTTTGTGTCATCCTCAATTTCTTTCATCAGATTTTTTTATAGTTTTCAGAGTACAAGCTTTTCATCTCGTTGGTTTATTTCTAGGTATCTTATTATTTTCATTGCATTCATGAATGGAATGTTTTCTAAAAAATTTCTCTTTCTGTTGCTTCTTTTTTGGTATATAGAGATAGAACAGATTATTTTGCATTAATTTTGTATCCTGCAACTTTACTGAATTTGTTTATCAGTGCTAGCAGCTTTGTGGGGAGTCTTTTTGTTTTTCTTTTTTCTTTTTTTTTTTTTTTTGTTATTGTTGTTACAATAAGCTTGTAGAAGATTTAATGAAACAGGGAAATACAGTATATGACATTGTTTAAATAAATAACATATAAAATACATACAGATTATTTGTTTTTGTTTTTTTGTTTTTTTTTTTGTTTTTTTGTTTGTTTGTTTGTTTGTTTGTTTTCAGGCGCAGAGCCCCACTGTGTAGGATTATTATAACTGGCCTGCAAACAGTGACACGGTAGCAACCTGCCTGCTTTGTCCATGGGGGCTCCTCCCAGGCTTGTGCTTGTATACCAAGTTCATTCTTCACCAGCCAGCAGGGTCTAGAGTCCATCCTACTGCCCTTAGCTTGCCTAGATATAGGGCATCTCCAGGCAGGCCCCCCTCCAGCTGGGCTCCTGACACCTCGACTATCCCCCTAAGCCGGGACCCCAAGGCTGCTCATCACACACTCAGGCCCCTGCCTTGGGCTGCAGGGAGGAGAGTCCAGAGCAGCCTCCGTCTGACTCTCCAATGGGTTTGCCATCCCTCCTCTGGGAGGACAGACCCCAGAACTCTCTCTCCTCTGGGGTCTCCGAGGCGGTCCCAGAACGACAGAGAAAACAGCCATCCAGAGAAGGCAAGGGGTCAAATATAACCCTCGGCAGCCATGGATTTAGAGATTTCATGAATCAGTTCATCAGGATTCCAGATCGGTGCCTCACTTGCTGAAGAAACTGAGTAAAAGCAGAACTGAGCCAGCACCCCCCTTCCGGAAGCCCCCTGAGAGATGGTGCGGGAAAGGATACTGAAGCTCCTGTCGGTGACAGCCAGGTGCCAGAGGTTGATGCGCAGGTCATCCGCCGACATGTACGTCTCACAGTCGCTGTTGACGGAGATGGAGTTGATGTGGTAGGTGTGGCCGTTGGCGAAGACCCTCCGTGGGCTCACCTCCACCATCAGATCCATGGGCTTCAGCACAGGCACCTGCAGTGACGTCACCGTGGACAAGTCCTTAAGCTTCCCTTCTTCATCTTTCAGGTTATATCCCTCAGGCCTTTTATCTCGTTCCGTGATCTTCCATAGTTTGATAGTTTTATCGTTGGTGGACAGCAGGGAGTGGGCGGCATTGTGCTGCGGAAGCCACTTGATCTTGTTGATTTTCTCCTCTATCTCCAGACTCTTGAGATAATCGAACTCAGGCTCATGGCTCTGGAAGGTGCTGTAGACGTCATACTCGCCTTGGCTGTGAGGCGCATTTTTACTCTCCGGTTCCCGCTGGAAGATGACCACACGGCCACCCTGGTCGCCTGTGGCCAGCAGCTCTCCGGTATGGTTGAACTCAACAGTAAGATGATATCGGCTTCAGTCACATAGCTGTGGTCGCGCAGGAAGCTGTGGTTAATTTTCCGCGTGTCCGTGTCCTCGCCCATTGAAGGCCGTGCCCGGTGCCCTGGGCATGCCCCGCCGCTGCACACCGATGCAATCCGCAGAGGTCGCGCAGGGCGCGCGGGCCATGCCGCCGCAGCCTAGCAGGGGCGCGGCCGCCAGGGCCCCGGGGGCCGGGCATCGCGGATGGGGGCGGCCTGGGACGGGCGGGGCGACCGGGGCGGGCGCCGCGGTCAGGCGAGCGCGCGGCGGGCGGCGGCGGCCGCGGGTGGTGGCGGGCCAGGGCCCGGGCGCTCATCCCGGCCGGTGCGCGCTGCGTCGTGCGCCCGGCAGCAGCGGCGGCGGCGGCGGCGGCGGCGGCGGGGGCAGTGGCGGCCTGGTGCCCGGGCGCCTGGCTGCGCGGCGGCGGGAGGGTACCCCGCGGCGCTGCGCCCAACGAGCCAGGGCTGAGCCGGGCTGCGCGGGTTGGGGCCGCCGCAGCCTCCGCCGCCGCCGCCGCTGCTCCGCAGGCCCCTCCCTCGCGCCGCCCGCTCCTCCCCATCCAGATTATTTGTTATCTTATGATCCTAATGATATATTTTAAATATATTGACCCACAAGATCTGTTACTTCAGGAATATATATTTGGAAGTTCTCACATTTTTAAATATTACAGTGGCATATACTTTCCCCAAATTCAATTTTTTTAAATATAATTTTTTATTTTTTATAAGCATATAATTTATCCCCAGGGGTACAGGTCTGTGAATCACCAGGTTTACACACTTCACAGCACTCACCAAAGCACATACCCTCCCCAATGTCCATAATCCCACCCCCTTCTCCCAAAGCCCCTCCCCCCAGCAACCCTCAGTTTGTTGTGTGAGATTAAGAGTCACTTATGGTTTGTCTCCCTCCCAATCCCATCTTCTTTCATTTATTCTTCTCGTACCCACTTAAGCCCCCATGTTGCAACACCACTTCCTCATATCAGGGAGATCATATGATAGTTGTCTTTCTCCGCCTGACTTATTTCGCTAAGCATGATACGCTCTAGTTCCATCCATGTTGTCGCAAATGGCAAGATTTCATTTCTTTTGATGGCTGCATAGTATTCCATTGTGTATATATACCACATCTTCTTGATCCATTCCTCTATCAATGGTCACCTGGGTTGCTTCCATATCTTGGCTATTGTTAAGTAATTCTGCAGTCAATATAAGGGTGCATGGTCCCTTTGAATTAGTGTTTTTGTAATCTTTGGTTAAAAACTCAGTAGTGCAAAAACAAAAACAAGAACAACCCCCACCCCCACCCCCACCCCCCCCAAAAAAAAACCCCAGTAGCGCAATTACTAGATTGTGGGGTATTTCCATTTTTCACTTTTTGACGAACCTCCATAGTGTTTTCCACAGTGGCTGTACCAGTTTGAATTCCTACCACCAACATTGCAAGACTTCCTTTTTTTCCACATCCTCACCACTCCTGATATCTGGTGTTTTTTATTTTAGCCATTCTGACAGGTATGAGGTGATATCTCATTGTAGTTTTGATTCACATTTCCCTGATGATATATGATAATGAGCATCTTTTCAAATGTGTGTGTTGATCATCTGTAAGTCTTCTTTGGACAAATGTCTGTGTCTTCTGCACATTTTAAAATTGGATTATTCATTTTGTGTGTGTTCAGCTTTGTAATTTCTTTATAGATTTTGGATTCTAACTCTTTATTACATATGTCAACCCTTTATCAGGTGTGTTATTTGTAAATTTCTCCTATTCCATAGTTTGCCATTTAGTTTTGTTGATTGTTTCTGTCACTGCACAAATGCTTTTTCTTTTGATGTAGTTTATTTTTGCTTTTGTTTCCTTTGTTTCAGGGACCTATCTAGAAAAAACGTTGCTATAGCCAATGCCAGAGGAATTATTGTCTTTGTTCTTTTCTATGATTTTTGTGGTTTCGGGTCTCACATTTAGGTCTTTAATCCATTTTGAATTTGAATTTATTTTGTGTATGTTGAAAGAAAGTAGTCTAATTTCATTCTTTTGCATGTTGCTGTCCAGTTTTGGACACCATTTGTTGAAAGGACTTTTACCCATGGGTATTCTTTCCTGATTTGTCAGAGATAATTTAATTGGCCATATAATTGTGGGTTTATTTCTGTGTTTTCTACTCTGTTCAGTTGATCTCTGTGTCTATTTTTGTGCCAATACCATACTGTTTGGATCACTACAGCTTTGTAATATAACTTGCATTTCAGAATTGTGATGCCTCCAGATTGGCTTTCCTTTTTCAAGATTGCTTTAGCTATTTGAGGTCTTTTGTGATCCCATACAAATTGCAAACCTGTTTGTTTGGTTCTGTGAAAAATCATATTGTGGGTTTTTTTGATAGGATTGTATTAAATGTGTAGATTGTTTTGGGTATCAAAGGAATTTTAACAATATTTCTTTTTCCAATCCATGAGCATGGACTGTCTTTCCATTTCTTTGTGTCATCCTCAATTTCTTTCATCAGTTTTTTTTATAGTTTTCAGAGTACAAGCTTTTCATCTCGTTGGTTTATTTCTAGGTATCTTATTATTTTCATTGCATTCATGAATGGAATGTTTTTTAAACAATTTCTCTTTCTGTTGCTTCTTTTTTGGTATATAGAGATAGAACAGATTATTTTGCATTAATTTTGTATCCTGCAACTTTACTGAATTTGTTTATCAGTGCTAGCAGTTTTGTGGGGAGTCTTTTTGTTTTTCTTTTTTCTTTTTTTTTTTGTTATTGTTGTTACAATAAGCTTGTAGAAGATTTAATGAAACAGGGAAATACAGTATATGACATTGTTTAAATAAATAACATATAAAATACATACAGATTATTTGTTTTTGTTTTTTTGGGTTTTTTTTTTGTTTTTTTGTTTGTTTGTTTGTTTGTTTGTTTTCAGGCGCAGAGCCCCACTGTGTAGGATTATTATAACTGGCCTGCAAACAGTGACACGGTAGCAACCTGCCTGCTTTGTCCATGGGGGCTCCTCCCAGGCTTGTGCTTGTATACCAAGTTCATTCTTCACCAGCCAGCAGGGTCTAGAGTCCATCCTACTGCCCTTAGCTTGCCTAGATATAGGGCATCTCCAGGCAGGCCCCCCTCCAGCTGGGCTCCTGACACCTCAACTATCCCCCTAAGCCGGGACCCCAAGGCTGCTCATCACACACTCAGGCCCCTGCCTTGGGCTGCAGGGAGGAGAGTCCAGAGCAGCCTCCGTCTGACTCTCCAATGGGTTTGCCATCCCTCCTCTGGGAGGACAGACCCCAGAACTCTCTCTCCTCTGGGGTCTCCGAGGCGGTCCCAGAACGACAGAGAAAACAGCCATCCAGAGAAGGCAAGGGGTCAAATATAACCCTCGGCAGCCATGGATTTAGAGTTTTCATAAATCAGTTCATCAGGATTCCAGATCGGTGCCTCACTTGCTGAAGAAACTGAGTAAAAGCAGTACTGACCCAGCACCCCCCTTCCGGAAGCCCCCTGAGAAATGGTGCGGGAAAGGATACTGAAGCTCCTGTCGGTGACAGCCAGGTGCCAGAGGTTGATGCGCAGGTCATCCGCCGACATGTACGTCTCACAGTCGCTGTTGACGGAGATGGATTTAATGTGGTAGGTGTGGCCGTTGGCGAAGACCCTCCGTGGGCTCACCTCCACCATCCGATCCATGGGCTTCAGCACAGGCACCTGCAGTGACGTCACCGTGGACAAGTCCTTAAGCTTCGCTTCTTCATCTTTTAGGTTATATCCCTCAGGCCTTTTATCTCGTTCCGTGATCTTCCATAGTTTGATAGTTTTATCGTTGGTGGACAGCAGGGAGTGGGCGGCATTGTGCTGCGGAAGCCACTTGATCTTGTTGATTTTCTCCTCTATCTCCAGACTCTTGAGATAATCGAACTCAGGCTCATGGCTCTGGAAGGTGCTGTAGACGTCATACTCGCCTTGGCTGTGAGGCGCATTTTTACTCTCCGGTTCCCGCTGGAAGATGACCACACGGCCACCCTTGTCGCCTGTGGCCAGCAGCTCTCCGGTATGGTTGAACTCAACAGTAAGATGATATGGGCTTCAGTCACATAGCTGTGGTCCCGCAGGAAGCTGTGGTTAATTTTCCGCGTGTCCGTGTCCTCGCCCATTGAAGGCCGTGCCCGGTGCCCTGGGCATGCCCCGCCGCTGCACACCGATGCAATCCGCAGAGGTCGCGCCGGGCGCGCGGGCCATGCCGCCGCAGCCTAGCAGGGGCGCGGCCGCCAGGGCCCCGGGGGCCGGGCATCGCGGCTGGGGGCGGCCTGGGACTGGCGGGGCGACCGGGGCGGGCGCCGCGGTCAGGCGAGCGCGCGGCGGGCGGCGGCGGCCGCGGGTGGTGGCGGGCCAGGGCCCGGGCGCTCATCCCGGCCGGTGCGCGCTGCGTCGTGCGCCCTGCAGCAGCGGCGGCGGCGGCGGCGGCGGCGGGAGCAGTGGCGGCCTGGTGCCCGGGCGCCTGGCTGCGCGGCGCCGCGAGGGTACCCCGCGGCGCTGCGCCCACCGAGCCAGGGCCGAGCCGGGCTGCGCGGGCTGGGGCCGCTGCTGCTCCGCAGGCCCCTCCCTCGCGCCGCCCGCTCCTCCCCATCCAGATTATTTGTTATCTTATGATCCTAATGATATATTTTAAATATATTGACCCACAAGATCTGTTACTTCAGGAATATATATTTGGAAGTTCTCACATTTTTAAATATTACAGTGGCATATACTTTCCCCAAATTCAATTTTTTTAAATATAATTTTTTATTTTTTATAAGCATATAATTTATCCCCAGGGGTACAGGTCTGTGAATCACCAGGTTTACACACTTCACAGCACTCACCAAAGCACATACCCTCCCCAATGTCCATAATCCCACCCCCTTCTCCCAAAGCCCCTCCCCCCAGCAACCCTCAGTTTGTTGTGTGAGATTAAGAGTCACTTATGGTTTGTCTCCCTCCCAATCCCATCTTCTTTCATTTATTCTTCTCGTACCCACTTAAGCCCCCATGTTGCAACACCACTTCCTCATATCAGGGAGATCATATGATAGTTGTCTTTCTCCGCCTGACTTATTTCGCTAAGCATGATACGCTCTAGTTCCATCCATGTTGTCGCAAATGGCAAGATTTCATTTCTTTTGATGGCTGCATAGTATTCCATTGTGTATATATACCACATCTTCTTGATCCATTCCTCTATCAATGGTCACCTGGGTTGCTTCCATATCTTGGCTATTGTTAAGTAATTCTGCAGTCAATATAAGGGTGCATGGTCCCTTTGAATTAGTGTTTTTGTAATCTTTGGTTAAAAACTCAGTAGTGCAAAAACAAAAACAAGAACAACCCCCACCCCCACCCCCACCCCCCCCAAAAAAAAACCCCAGTAGCGCAATTACTAGATTGTGGGGTATTTCTATTTTTCACTTTTTGAGGAACCTCCATAGTGTTTTCCACAGTGGCTGTACCAGTTTGAATTCCTACCACCAACATTGCAAGACTTCCTTTTTTTCCACATCCTCACCACTCCTGATATCTGGTGTTTTTTATTTTAGCCATTCTGACAGGTATGAGGTGATATCTCATTGTAGTTTTGATTCACATTTCCCTGATGATATATGATAATGAGCATCTTTTCAAATGTGTGTGTTGATCATCTGTAAGTCTTCTTTGGACAAATGTCTGTGTCTTCTGCACATTTTAAAATTGGATTATTCATTTTGTGTGTGTTCAGCTTTGTAATTTCTTTATAGATTTTGGATTCTAACTCTTTATTACATATGTCAACCCTTTATCAGGTGTGTTATTTGTAAATTTCTCCTATTCCATAGTTTGCCATTTAGTTTTGTTGATTGTTTCTGTCACTGCACAAATGCTTTTTCTTTTGATGTAGTTTATTTTTGCTTTTGTTTCCTTTGTTTCAGGGACCTATCTAGAAAAAACGTTGCTATAGCCAATGCCAGAGGAATTATTGTCTTTGTTCTTTTCTAGGATGTTTGTGGTTTCGGGTCTCACATTTAGGTCTTTAATCCATTTTGAATTTGAATTTATTTTGTGTATGTTGAAAGAAAGTAGTCTAATTTCATTCTTTTGCATGTTGCTGTCCAGTTTTGGACACCATTTGTTGAAAGGACTTTTACCCATGGGTATTCTTTCCTGATTTGTCAGAGATAATTTAATTGGCCATATAATTGTGGGTTTATTTCTGTGTTTTCTACTCTGTTCGGTTGATCTCTGTGTCTATTTTTGTGCCAATACCATACTGTTTGGATCACTACAGCTTTGTAATATAACTTGCATTTCAGAATTGTGATGCCTCCAGATTGGCTTTCCTTTTTCAAGATTGCTTTAGCTATTTGAGGTCTTTTGTGATCCCATACAAATTGCAAACCTGTTTGTTCTGGTTCTGTGAAAAATCATATTGTGGGTTTTTTTGATAGGATTGTATTAAATGTGTAGATTGTTTTGGGTATCAAAGGAATTTTAACAATATTTCTTTTTCCAATCCATGAGCATGGACTGTCTTTCCATTTCTTTGTGTCATCCTCAATTTCTTTCATCAGATTTTTTTATAGTTTTCAGAGTACAAGCTTTTCATCTCGTTGGTTTATTTCTAGGTATCTTATTATTTTCATTGCATTCATGAATGGAATGTTTTCTAAAAAATTTCTCTTTCTGTTGCTTCTTTTTTGGTATATAGAGATAGAACAGATTATTTTGCATTAATTTTGTATCCTGCAACTTTACTGAATTTGTTTATCAGTGCTAGCAGCTTTGTGGGGAGTCTTTTTGTTTTTCTTTTTTCTTTTTTTTTTTTTTTTGTTATTGTTGTTACAATAAGCTTGTAGAAGATTTAATGAAACAGGGAAATACAGTATATGACATTGTTTAAATAAATAACATATAAAATACATACAGATTATTTGTTTTTGTTTTTTTGTTTTTTTTTTTGTTTTTTTGTTTGTTTGTTTGTTTGTTTGTTTTCAGGCGCAGAGCCCCACTGTGTAGGATTATTATAACTGGCCTGCAAACAGTGACACGGTAGCAACCTGCCTGCTTTGTCCATGGGGGCTCCTCCCAGGCTTGTGCTTGTATACCAAGTTCATTCTTCACCAGCCAGCAGGGTCTAGAGTCCATCCTACTGCCCTTAGCTTGCCTAGATATAGGGCATCTCCAGGCAGGCCCCCCTCCAGCTGGGCTCCTGACACCTCGACTATCCCCCTAAGCCGGGACCCCAAGGCTGCTCATCACACACTCAGGCCCCTGCCTTGGGCTGCAGGGAGGAGAGTCCAGAGCAGCCTCCGTCTGACTCTCCAATGGGTTTGCCATCCCTCCTCTGGGAGGACAGACCCCAGAACTCTCTCTCCTCTGGGGTCTCCGGGGCGGTCCCAGAACGACAGAGAAAACAGCCATCCAGAGAAGGCAAGGGGTCAAATATAACCCTCGGCAGCCATGGATTTAGAGTTTTCATAAATCAGTTCATCAGGATTCCAGATCGGTGCCTCACTTGCTGAAGAAACTGAGTAAAAGCAGAACTGAGCCAGCACCCCCCTTCCGGAAGCCCCCTGAGAGATGGTGCGGGAAAGGATACTGAAGCTCCTGTCGGTGACAGCCAGGTGCCAGAGGTTGATGCGCAGGTCATCCGCCGACATGTACGTCTCACAGTCGCTGTTGACGGAGATGGAGTTGATGTGGTAGGTGTGGCCGTTGGCGAAGACCCTCCGTGGGCTCACCTCCACCATCAGATCCATGGGCTTCAGCACAGGCATCTGCAGTGACGTCACCGTGGACAAGTCCTTAAGCTTCCCTTCTTCATCTTTCAGGTTATATCCCTCAGGCCTTTTATCTCGTTCCGTGATCTTCCATAGTTTGATAGTTTTATCGTTGGTGGACAGCAGGGAGTGGGCGGCATTGTGCTGCGGAAGCCACTTGATCTTGTTGATTTTCTCCTCTATCTCCAGACTCTTGAGATAATCGAACTCAGGCTCATGGCTCTGGAAGGTGCTGTAGACGTCATACTCGCCTTGGCTGTGAGGCGCATTTTTACTCTCCGGTTCCCGCTGTAAGATGACCACACGGCCACCCTTGTCGCCTGTGGCCAGCAGCTCTCCGGTATGGTTGAACTCAACAGTAAGATGATATCCGCTTCAGTCACATAGCTGTGGTCCCGCAGGAAGCTGTGGTTAATTTTCCGCGTGTCCGTGTCCTCGCCCATTGAAGGCCGTGCCCGGTGCCCTGGGCATGCCCCGCCGCTGCACACCGATGCAATCCGCAGAGGTCGCGCAGGGCGCGCGGGCCATGCCGCCGCAGCCTAGCAGGGGCGCGGCCGCCAGGGCCCCGGGGGCCGGGCATCGCGGATGGGGGCGGCCTGGGACTGGCGGGGCGACCGGGGCGGGCGCCGCGGTCAGGCGAGCGCGCGGCGGGCGGCGGCGCCCGTGGGTGGGGGCGGGCCAGGGCCCAGGCGCTCATCCCGGCCGGTGCGCGCTGCGTGGTGCGCCCTGCAGCAGCGGCGGCGGCTGCGGCGGCGGCGGCGGGGGCAGTGGCGGCCTGGTGCCCGGGCGCCTGGCTGCGCGGCGGCGCGAGGGTACCCCGTGGCGCTGCGCCCACCGAGGCAGGGCCGAGCCGGTCTGCGCGGACTGGGGCCGCCGCCGCCGCCGCCGCGGCCGCCGCTGCTCCGCAGGCCCCTCCCTCGCGCCGCCCGCTCCTCCCCATCCAGATTATTTGTTATCTTATGATCCTAATGATATATTTTAAATATATTGACCCACAAGATCTGTTACTTCAGGAATATATATTTGGAAGTTCTCACATTTTTAAATATTACAGTGGCATATACTTTCCCCAAATTCAATTTTTTTAAATATAATTTTTTATTTTTTATAAGCATATAATTTATCCCCAGGGGTACAGGTCTGTGAATCACCGGGTTTACACACTTCACAGCACTCACCAAAGCACATACCCTCCCCAATGTCCATAATCCCACCCCCTTCTCCCAAAGCCCCTCCCCCCAGCAACCCTCAGTTTGTTGTGTGAGATTAAGAGTCACTTATGGTTTGTCTCCCTCCCAATCCCATCTTCTTTCATTTATTCTTCTCGTACCCACTTAAGCCCCCATGTTGCAACACCACTTCCTCATATCAGGGAGATCATATGATAGTTGTCTTTCTCCGCCTGACTTATTTCGCTAAGCATGATACGCTCTAGTTCCATCCATGTTGTCGCAAATGGCAAGATTTCATTTCTTTTGATGGCTGCATAGTATTCCATTGTGTATATATACCACATCTTCTTGATCCATTCCTCTATCAATGGTCACTTGGGTTGCTTCCATATCTTGGCTATTGTTAAGTAATTCTGCAGTCAATATAAGGGTGCATGGTCCCTTTGAATTAGTGTTTTTGTAATCTTTGGTTAAAAACTCAGTAGTGCAACAACAAAAACAAGAACAACCCCCACCCCCACCCCCACCCCCCCAAAAAAAAAACCCCAGTAGCGCAATTACTAGATTGTGGGGTATTTCTATTTTTCACTTTTTGAGGAACCTCCATAGTGTTTTCCACAGTGGCTGTACCAGTTTGAATTCCTACCACCAACATTGCAAGACTTCCTTTTTTTCCACATCCTCACCACTCCTGATATCTGGTGTTTTTTATTTTAGCCATTCTGACAGGTATGAGGTGATATCTCATTGTAGTTTTGATTCACATTTCCCTGATGATATATGATAATGAACATCTTTTCAAATGTGTGTGTTGATCATCTGTAAGTCTTCTTTGGACAAATGTTTGTGTCTTCTGCACATTTTAAAATTGGATTATTCATTTTGTGTGTGTTCAGCTTTGTAATTTCTTTATAGATATTGGATTCTAACTCTTTATTACATATGTCAACCCTTTATCAGGTGTGTTATTTGTAAATTTCTCCTATTCCATAGTTTGCCATTTAGTTTTGTTGATTGTTTCTGTCACTGCACAAATGCTTTTTCTTTTGATGTAGTTTATTTTTGCTTTTGTTTCCTTTGTTTCAGGGACCTATCTAGAAAAAACGTTGCTATAGCCAATGCCAGAGGAATTATTGTCTTTGTTCTTTTCTATGATGTTTGTGGTTTCGGGTCTCACATTTAGGTCTTTAATCCATTTTGAATTTGAATTTATTTTGTGTATGTTGAAAGAAAGTAGTCTAATTTCATTCTTTTGCATGTTGCTGTCCAGTTTTGGACACCATTTGTTGAAAGGACTTTTACCCATGGGTATTCTTTCCTGATTTGTCAGAGATAATTTAATTGGCCATATAATTGTGGGTTTATTTCTGTGTTTTCTACTCTGTTCAGTTGATCTCTGTGTCTATTTTTGTGCCAATACCATACTGTTTGGATCACTACAGCTTTGTAATATAACTTGCATTTCAGAATTGTGATGCCTCCAGATTGGCTTTCCTTTTTCAAGATTGCTTTAGCTATTTGAGGTCTTTTGTGATCCCATACAAATTGCAAACCTGTTTGTTCTGGTTCTGTGAAAAATCATATTGTGGGTTTTTTTGATAGGATTGTATTAAATGTGTAGATTGTTTTGGGTATCAAAGGAATTTTAACAATATTTCTTTTTCCAATCCATGAGCATGGACTGTCTTTCCATTTCTTTGTGTCATCCTCAATTTCTTTCATCAGTTTTTTTTATAGTTTTCAGAGTACAAGCTTTTCATCTCGTTGGTTTATTTCTAGGTATCTTATTATTTTCAATGCATTCATGAATGGAATGTTTTTTAAAAAATTTCTCTTTCTGTTGCTTCTTTTTTGGTATATAGAGATAGAACAGATTATTTTGCATTAATTTTGTATCCTGCAACTTTACTGAATTTGTTTATCAGTGCTAGCAGCTTTGTGGGGAGTCTTTTTGTTTTTCTTTTTTCTTTTTTTTTTTGTTATTGTTGTTACAATAAGCTTGTAGAAGATTTAATGAAACAGGGAAATACAGTATATGACATTGTTTAAATAAATAACATATAAAATACATACAGATTATTTGTTTTTGTTTTTTTGTTTTTTTTTTTTTGGCTTTTTGTTTGTTTGTTTGTTTGTTTGTTTTCAGGCGCAGAGCCCCACTGTGTAGGATTATTATAACTGGCCTGCAAACAGTGACACGGTAGCAACCTGCCTGCTTTGTCCATGGGGGCTCCTCCCAGGCTTGTGCTTGTATACCAAGTTCATTCTTCACCAGCCAGCAGGGTCTAGAGTCCATCCTACTGCCCTTAGCTTGCCTAGATATAGGGCATCTCCAGGCAGGCCCCCCTCCAGCTGGGCTCCTGACACCTCGACTATCCCCCTAAGCCGGGACCCCAAGGCTGCTCATCACACACTCAGGCCCCTGCCTTGGGCTGCAGGGAGGAGAGTCCAGAGCAGCCTCCGTCTGACTCTCCAATGGGTTTGCCATCCCTCCTCTGGGAGGACAGACCCCAGAACTCTCTCTCCTCTGGGGTCTCCGAGGCGGTCCCAGAACGACAGAGAAAACAGCCATCCAGAGAAGGCAAGGGGTCAAATATAACCCTCGGCAGCCATGGATTTAGAGATTTCATGAATCAGTTCATCAGGATTCCAGATCGGTGCCTCACTTGCTGAAGAAACTGAGTAAAAGCAGAACTGAGCCAGCACCCCCCTTCCGGAAGCCCCCTGAGAGATGGTGCGGGAAAGGATACTGAAGCTCCTGTCGGTGACAGCCAGGTGCCAGAGGTTGATGCGCAGGTCATCCGCCGACATGTACGTCTCACAGTCGCTGTTGACGGAGATGGAGTTGATGTGGTAGGTGTGGCCGTTGGCGAAGACCCTCCGTGGGCTCACCTCCACCATCAGATCCATGGGCTTCAGCACAGGCACCTGCAGTGACGTCACCGTGGACAAGTCCTTAAGCTTCCCTTCTTCATCTTTCAGGTTATATCCCTCAGGCCTTTTATCTCGTTCCGTGATCTTCCATAGTTTGATAGTTTTATCGTTGGTGGACAGCAGGGAGTGGGCGGCATTGTGCTGCGGAAGCCACTTGATCTTGTTGATTTTCTCCTCTATCTCCAGACTCTTGAGATAATCGAACTCAGGCTCATGGCTCTGGAAGGTGCTGTAGACGTCATACTCGCCTTGGCTGTGAGGCGCATTTTTACTCTCCGGTTCCCGCTGGAAGATGACCACACGGCCACCCTGGTCGCCTGTGGCCAGCAGCTCTCCGGTATGGTTGAACTCAACAGTAAGATGATATCGGCTTCAGTCACATAGCTGTGGTCGCGCAGGAAGCTGTGGTTAATTTTCCGCGTGTCCGTGTCCTCGCCCATTGAAGGCCGTGCCCGGTGCCCTGGGCATGCCCCGCCGCTGCACACCGATGCAATCCGCAGAGGTCGCGCAGGGCGCGCGGGCCATGCCGCCGCAGCCTAGCAGGGGCGCGGCCGCCAGGGCCC
This sequence comes from Mustela nivalis, assembly GCF_964662115.1. Classification (NCBI taxonomy): domain Eukaryota; kingdom Metazoa; phylum Chordata; class Mammalia; order Carnivora; family Mustelidae; genus Mustela; species Mustela nivalis. Next base: position 91,359 of record NW_028135561.1, on the reverse strand, counting down.
CGGGGGCCGGGCATCGCGGATGGGGGCGGCCTGGGACGGGCGGGGCGACCGGGGCGGGCACCGCGGTCAGGCGAGCGCGCGGCGGGCGGCGGCGGCCGCGGGTAGTGGCGGGCCAGGGCCCCGGCGCTCATCCCGGCCGGTGCGCGCTGCGTCGTGCGCCCGGCAGCAGCGGCGGCGGCGGCGGCGGCGGCGGCGGCGGGGGCAGTGGCGGCCTGGTGCCCGGGCGCCTGGCTGCGCGGCGGCGGGAGGGTACCCCGCGGCGCTGCGCCCACCGAGCCAAAGCCGAGCCGGGCTGCGCGGGCTGGGGCCGCCGCCGCCGCCGCCGCCGCTGCTCCGCAGGCCCCTCCCTCGCGCCGCCCGCTCCTCCCCATCCAGATTATTTGTTATCTTATGATCCTAATGATATATTTTAAATATATTGACCCACAAGATCTGTTACTTCAGGAATATATATTTGGAAGTTCTCACATTTTTAGATATTACAGTGGCATATACTTTCCCCAAATTCAATTTTTTTAAATATAATTTTTTATTTTTTATAAGCATATAATTTATCCCCAGGGGTACAGGTCTGTGAATCACCAGGTTTACACACTTCACAGCACTCACCAAAGCACATACCCTCCCCAATGTCCATAATCCCACCCCCTTCTCCCAAAGCCCCTCCCCCCAGCAACCCTCAGTTTGTTGTGTGAGATTAAGAGTCACTTATGGTTTGTCTCCCTCCCAATCCCATCTTCTTTCATTTATTCTTCTCGTACCCACTTAAGCCCCCATGTTGCAACACCACTTCCTCATATCAGGGAGATCATATGATAGTTGTCTTTCTCCGCCTGACTTATTTCGCTAAGCATGATACGCTCTAGTTCCATCCATGTTGTCGCAAATGGCAAGATTTCATTTCTTTTGATGGCTGCATAGTATTCCATTGTGTATATATACCACATCTTCTTGATCCATTCCTCTATCAATGGTCACTTGGGTTGCTTCCATATCTTGGCTATTGTTAAGTAATTCTGCAGTCAATATAAGGGTGCATGGTCCCTTTGAATTAGTGTTTTTGTAATCTTTGGTTAAAAACTCAGTAGTGCAAAAACAAAAACAAGAACAACCCCCACCCCCACCCCCACCCCCAAAAAAAAACCCCAGTAGCGCAATTACTAGATTGTGGGGTATTTCTATTTTTCACTTTTTGAGGAACCTCCATAGTGTTTTCCACAGTGGCTGTACCAGTTTGAATTCCTACCACCAACATTGCAAGACTTCCTTTTTTTCCACATCCTCACCACTCCTGATATCTGGTGTTTTTTATTTTAGCCATTCTGAGAGGTATGAGGTGATATCTCATTGTAGTTTTGATTCACATTTCCCTGATGATATATGATAATGAGCATCTTTTCAAATGTGTGTGTTGATCATCTGTAAGTCTTCTTTGGACAAATGTCTGTGTCTTCTGCACATTTTAAAATTGGATTATTCATTTTGTGTGTGTTCAGCTTTGTAATTTCTTTATAGATTTTGGATTCTAACTCTTTATTACATATGTCAACCCTTTATCAGGTGTGTTATTTGTAAATTTCTCCTATTCCATAGTTTGCCATTTAGTTTTGTTGATTGTTTCTGTCACTGCACAAATGCTTTTTCTTTTGACGTAGTTCCCATAGTTTATTTTTGCTTTTGTTTCCTTTGTTTCAGGGACCTATCTAGAAAAAACGTTGCTATAGCCAATGCCAGAGGAATTATTGTCTTTGTTCTTTTCTATGATGTTTGTGGTTTCGGGTCTCACATTTAGGTCTTTAATCCATTTTGAATTTGAATTTATTTTGTGTATGTTGAAAGAAAGTAGTCTAATTTCATTCTTTTGCATGTTGCTGTCCAGTATTGGACACCATTTGTTGAAAGGAATTTTACCCATGGGTATTCTTTCCTGATTTGTCAGAGATAATTTAATTGGCCATATAATTGTGGGTTTATTTCTGTGTTTTCTACTCTGTTCAGTTGATCTCTGTGTCTATTTTTGTGCCAATACCATACTGTTTGGATCACTACAGCTTTGTAATATAACTTGCATTTCAGAATTGTGATGCCTCCAGATTGGCTTTCCTTTTTCAAGATTGCTTTAGCTATTTGAGGTCTTTTGTGATCCCATACAAATTGCAAACCTGTTTGTTCTGGTTCTGTGAAAAATCATATTGTGGGTTTTTTTGATAGGATTGTATTAAATGTGTAGATTGTTTTGGGTATCAAAGGAATTTTAACAATATTTCTTTTTCCAATCCATGAGCATGGACTGTCTTTCCATTTCTTTGTGTCATCCTCAAGTTCTTTCATCAGTTTTTTTTTATAGTTTTCAGAGTACAAGCTTTTCATCTCGTTGGTTTATTTCTAGGTATCTTATTATTTTCATTGCATTCATGAATGGAATGTTTTTTAAAAATTTTCTCTTTCTGTTGCTTCTTTTTTGGTATATAGAGATAGAACAGATTATTTTGCATTAATTTTGTATCCTGCAACTTTACTGAATTTGTTTATCAGTGCTAGCAGCTTTGTGGGGAGTCTTTTTGTTTTTCTTTTTTCTTTTTTTTTTTTTTTTGTTATTGTTGTTACAATAAGCTTGTAGAAGATTTAATGAAACAGGGAAATACAGTATATGACATTGTTTAAATAAATAACATATAAAATACATACAGATTATTTGTTTTTGTTTTTTTGTTTTTTGGTTTTTTGTTTGTTTGTTTGTTTGTTTTCAGGCGCAGAGCCCCACTGTGTAGGATTATTATAACTGGCCTGCAAACAGTGACACGGTAGCAACCTGCCTGCTTTGTCCATGGGGGCTCCTCCCAGGCTTGTGCTTGTATACCAAGTTCATTCTTCACCAGCCAGCAGGGTCTAGAGTCCATCCTACTGCCCTTAGCTTGCCTAGATATAGGGCATCTCCAGGCAGGCCCCCCTCCAGCTGGGCTCCTGACACCTCGACTATCCCCCTAAGCCGGGACCCCAAGGCTGCTCATCACACACTCAGGCCCCTGCCTTGGGCTGCAGGGAGGAGAGTCCAGAGCAGCCTCCGTCTGACTCTCCAATGGGTTTGCCATCCCTCCTCTGGGAGGACAGACCCCAGAACTCTCTCTCCTCTGGGGTCTCCGAGGCGGTCCCAGAACGACAGAGAAAACAGCCATCCAGAGAAGGCAAGGGGTCAAATATAACCCTCGGCAGCCATGGATTTAGAGTTTTCATAAATCAGTTCATCAGGATTCCAGATCGGTGCCTCACTTGCTGAAGAAACTGAGTAAAAGCAGAACTGAGCCAGCACCCCCCTTCCGGAAGCCCCCTGAGAGATGGTGCGGGAAAGGATACTGAAGCTCCTGTCGGTGACAGCCAGGTGCCAGAGGTTGATGCGCAGGTCATCCGCCGACATGTACGTCTCACAGTCGCTGTTGACGGAGATGGAGTTGATGTGGTAGGTGTGGCCGTTGGCGAAGACCCTCCGTGGGCTCACCTCCACCATCAGATCCATGGGCTTCAGCACAGGCACCTGCAGTGACGTCACCGTGGACAAGTCCTTAAGCTTCCCTTCTTCATCTTTCAGGTTATATCCCTCAGGCCTTTTATCTCGTTCCGTGATCTTCCATAGTTTGATAGTTTTATCGTTGGTGGACAGCAGGGAGTGGGCGGCATTGTGCTGCGGAAGCCACTTGATCTTGTTGATTTTCTCCTCTATCTCCAGACTCTTGAGATAATCGAACTCAGGCTCATGGCTCTGGAAGGTGCTGTAGACGTCATACTCGCCTTGGCTGTGAGGCGCATTTTTACTCTCCGGTTCCCGCTGGAAGATGACCACACGGCCACCCTGGTCGCCTGTGGCCAGCAGCTCTCCAGTATGGTTGAACTCAACAGTAAGATGATATCGGCTTCAGTCACATAGCTGTGGTCCCGCAGGAAGCTGTGGTTAATTTTCCGCGTGTCCGTGTCCTCGCCCATTGAAGGCCGTGCCCGGTGCCCTGGGCATGCCCCTCCGCTGCACACCGATGCAATCCGCAGAGGTCGCGCCGGGCGCGCGGGCCATGCCGCCGCAGCCTAGCAGGGGCGCGGCCGCCAGGGCCCCGGGGGCCGGGCATCGCGGATGGGGGCGGCCTGGGACGGGCGGGGCGACCGGGGCGGGCGCCGCGGTCAGGCGAGCGCGCGGCGGGCGGCGGCGGCCGCGGGTAGTGGCGGGCCAGGGCCCGGGCGCTCATCCCGGCCGGTGCGCGCTGCGTCGTGCGCCCGGCAGCAGCGGCGGCGGCGGCGGCGGCGGCGGCGGCGGCGGGGGCAGTGGCGGCCTGGTGCCCGGGCGCCTGGCTGCGCTGCGGCGGGAGGGTACCCCGCGGCGCTGCGCCCACCGAGCCAGGGCCGAGCCGGGCTGCGCGGGCTGGGGCCGCCGCCGCCGCTGCCGCCGCTGCTCCGCAGGCCCCTCCCTCGCGCCGCCCGCTCCTCCCCATCCAGATTATTTGTTATCTTATGATCCTAATGATATATTTTAAATATATTGACCCACAAGATCTGTTACTTCAGGAATATATATTTGGAAGTTCTCACATTTTTAAATATTACAGTGGCATATACTTTCCCCAAATTCAATTTTTTTAAATATAATTTTTTATTTTTTATAAGCATATAATTTATCCCCAGGGGTACAGGTCTGTGAATCACCAGGTTTACACACTTCACAGCACTCACCAAAGCACATACCCTCCCCAATGTCCATAATCCCACCCCCTTCTCCCAAAGCCCCTCCCCCCAGCAACCCTCAGTTTGTTGTGTGAGATTAAGAGTCACTTAATTGGGAGGTTTGTCTCCCTCCCAATCCCATCTTCTTTCATTTATTCTTCTCGTACCCACTTAAAACCCCATGTTGCAACACCACTTCCTCATATCAGGGAGATCATATGATAGTTGTCTTTCTCCGCCTGACTTATTTCGCTAAGCATGATACGCTCTAGTTCCATCCATGTGGTCGCAAATGGCAAGATTTCATTTCTTTTGATGGCTGCATAGTATTCCATTGTGTATATATACCACATCTTCTTGATCCATTCCTCTATCAATGGTCACTTGGGTTGCTTCCATATCTTGGCTATTGTTAACTAATTCTGCAGTCAATATAAGGGTGCATGGTCCCTTTGAATTAGTGTTTTTGTAATCTTTGGTTAAAAACTCAGTAGTGCAAAAACAAAAACAAGAACAACCCCCACCCCCACGCCCACCCCCACCCCCCAAAAAAACCCCAGTAGCGCAATTACTAGATTGTGGGGTATTTCTATTTTTCACTTTTTGAGGAACCTCCATAGTGTTTTCCACAGTGGCTGTACCAGTTTGAATTCCTACCACCAACATTGCAAGACTTCCTTTTTTTCCACATCCTCACCACTCCTGATATCTGGTGTTTTTTATTTTAGCCATTCTGACAGGTATGAGGTGATATCTCATTGTAGTTTTGATTCACATTTCCCTGATGATATATGATAATGAGCATCTTTTCAAATGTGTGTGTTGATCATCTGTAAGTCTTCTTTGGACAAATGTCTGTGTCTTCTGCACATTTTAAAATTGGATTATTCATTTTGTGTGTGTTCAGCTTTGTAATTTCTTTATAGATTTTGGATTCTAACTCTTTATTACATATGTCAACCCTTTATCAGGTGTGTTATTTGTAAATTTCTCCTATTCCATAGTTTGCCATTTAGTTTTGTTGATTGTTTCTGTCACTGCACAAATGCTTTTTCTTTTGATGTAGTTTATTTTTGCTTTTGTTTCCTTTGTTTCAGGGACCTATCTAGAAAAAACGTTGCTATAGCCAATGCCAGAGGAATTATTGTCTTTGTTCTTTTCTATGATGTTTGTGGTTTCGGGTCTCACATTTAGGTCTTTAATCCATTTTGAATTTGAATTTATTTTGTGTATGTTGAAAGAAAGTAGTCTAATTTCATTCTTTTGCATGTTGCTGTCCAGTTTTGGACACCATTTGTTGAAAGGACTTTTACCCATGGGTATTCTTTCCTGATTTGTCAGAGATAATTTAATTGGCCATATAATTGTGGGTTTATTTCTGTGTTTTCTACTCTGTTCAGTTGATCTCTGTGTCTATTTTTGTGCCAATACCATACTGTTTGGATCACTACAGCTTTGTAATATAACTTGCATTTCAGAATTGTGATGCCTCCAGATTGGCTTTCCTTTTTCAAGATTGCTTTAGCTATTTGAGGTCTTTTGTGATCCCATACAAATTGCAAACCTGTTTGTTCTGGTTCTGTGAAAAATCATATTGTGGGTTTTTTTGATAGGATTGTATTAAATGTGTAGATTGTTTTGGGTATCAAAGGAATTTTAACAATATTTCTTTTTCCAATCCATGAGCATGGACTGTCTTTCCATTTCTTTGTGTCATCCTCAATTTCTTTCATCAGTTTTTTTTATAGTTTTCAGAGTACAAGCTTTTCAACTCGTTGGTTTATTTCTAGGTATCTTATTATTTTCATTGCATTCATGAATGGAATGTTTTTTAAAAAAATTCTCTTTCTGTTGCTTCTTTTTTGGTATATAGAGATAGAACAGATTATTTTGCATTAATTTTGTATCCTGCAACTTTACTGAATTTGTTTATCAGTGCTAGCAGCTTTGTGGGGAGTCTTTTTGTTTTTCTTTTTTCTTTTTTTTTTTTGTTATTGTTGTTACAATAAGCTTGTAGAAGATTTAATGAAACAGGGATACAGTATATGACATTGTTTAAATAAATAACATATAAAATACATACAGATTATTTGTTTTTGTTTTTTTGTTTTTTTTTTTTTTGGTTTTTTGTTTGTTTGTTTGTTTGTTTTCAGGCGCAGAGCCCCACTGTGTAGGATTATTATAACTGGCCTGCAAACAGTGACACGGTAGCAACCTGCCTGCTTTGTCCATGGGGGCTCCTCCCAGGCTTGTGCTTGTATACCAAGTTCATTCTTCACCAGCCAGCAGGGTCTAGAGTCCATCCTACTGCCCTTAGCTTGCGTAGATATAGGGCATCTCCAGGCAGTCCCCCCTCCAGCTGGGCTCCTGACACCTCGACTATCACCCTAAGCCGGGACCCCAAGGCTGCTCATCACACACTCAGGCCCCTGCCTTGGGCTGCAGGGAGAAGAGTCCAGAGCAGCCTCCGTCTAACTCTCCAATGGGTTTGCCATCCCTCCTCTGGGAGGACAGACCCCAGAACTCTCTCTCCTCTGGGGTCTCCGAGGCGGTCCCAGAACGACAGAGAAAACAGCCATCCAGAGAAGGCAAGGGGTCAAATATAACCCTCGGCAGCCATGGATTTAGAGTTTTCATAAATCAGTTCATCAGGATTCCAGATCGGTGCCTCACTTGCTGAAGAAACTGAGTAAAAGCAGAACTGAGCCAGCACCCCCCTTCCGGAAGCCCCCTGAGAGATGGTGCGGGAAAGGATACTGAAGCTCCTGTCGGTGACAGCCAGGTGCCAGAGGTTGATGCGCAGGTCATCCGCCGACATGTACGTCTCACAGTCGCTGTTGACGGAGATGGAGTTGATGTGGTAGGTGTGGCCGTTGGCGAAGACCCTCCGTGGGCTCACCTCCACTATCAGATCCATGGGCTTCAGCACAGGCACCTGCAGTGACGTCACCGTGGACAAGTCCTTAAGCTTCCCTTCTTCATCTTTCAGGTTATATCCCTCAGGCCTTTTATCTCGTTCCGTGATCTTCCATAGTTTGATAGTTTTATCGTTGGTGGACAGCAGGGAGTGGGCGGCATTGTGCTGTGGAAGCCACTTGATCTTGTTGATTTTCTCCTCTATCTCCAGACTCTTGAGATAATCGAACTCAGGCTCATGGCTCTGGAAGGTGCTGTAGACGTCAAACTCGCCTTGGCTGTGAGGCGCATTTTTACTCTCCGGTTCCCGCTGGAAGATGACCACACGGCCACCCTGGTCGCCTGTGGCCAGCAGCTCTCCGGTATGGTTGAACTCAACAGTAAGATGATATCGGCTTCAGTCACATAGCTGTGGTCCCGCAGGAAGCTGTGGTTAATTTTCCGCGTGTCCGTGTCCTCGCCCATTGAAGGCCGAGCCCGGTGCCCTGGGCATGCCCCGCCGCTGCACACCGATGCAATCCGCAGACGTCGCGCCGGGCGCGCGGGCCATGCCGCCGCAGACTAGCAGGGGCGCGGCCGCCAGGGCCCCGGGGGCCGGGCATCGCGGCTGGGGGCGGCCTGGGACGGGCGGGGCGACCGGGGCGGCGCCGCGGTCAGGGGAGCGCGCGGCGGGCGGCGGCGGCCGCAGGTGGGGGCGGGCCAGGGCCCTGGCGCTCATCCCGGCCGGTGCGCGCTGCTTCGTGCGCCCGGCAGCAGCGGCGGCGGCGGGGGCAGTGGCGGCCTGGCTGCATGGCGGCGCGAGGGTACCCCTCGGCGCTGCGCCCACCGAGCCAGGGCCGAGCCGGGCTGCGCGGGCTGGGGCCGCCGCCGCCACCGCCGCCGCCACCGCTGCTCCGCAGGCCCCTCCCTCGCGCCGCCCGCTCCTCCCCATCCAGATTATTTGTTATCTTATGATCCTAATGATATATTTTAAATATATTGACCCACAAGATCTGTTACTTCAGGAATATATATTTGGAAGTTCTCACATTTTTAAATATTACAGTGGCATATACTTTCGCCAAATTCAATTTTTTTAAATATAATTTTTTATTTTTTATAAGCATATAATTTATCCCCAGGGGTACAGGTCTGTGAATCACCAGGTTTACACACTTCACAGCACTCACCAAAGCACATACCCTCCCCAATGTCCATAATCCCACCCCCTTCTCCCAAAGCCCCTCCCCCCAGCAACCCTCAGTTTGTTGTGTGAGATTAAGAGTCACTTATGGTTTGTCTCCCTCCCAATCCCATCTTCTTTCATTTATTCTTCTCGTACCCACTTAAGCCCCCATGTTGCAACACCACTTCCTCATATCAGGGAGATCATATGATAGTTGTCTTTCTCCGCCTGACTTATTTCGCTAAGCATGATACGCTCTAGTTCCATCCATGTTGTCGCAAATGGCAAGATTTCATTTCTTTTGATGGCTGCATAGTATTCCATTGTGTATATATACCACATCTTCTTGATCCATTCCTCTATCAATGGTCACTTGGGTTGCTTCCATATCTTGGCTATTGTTAAGTAATTCTGCAGTCAATATAAGGGTGCATGGTCCCTTTGAATTAGTGTTTTTGTAATCTTTGGTTAAAAACTCAGTAGTGCAAAAACAAAAACAAGAACAACCCCCACCCCCACCCCCACCCCCCAAAAAAAACCCCAGTAGCGCAATTACTAGATTGTGGGGTATTTCTATTTTTCACTTTTTGAGGAACCTCCATAGTGTTTTCCACAGTGGCTGTACCAGTTTGAATTCCTACCACCAACATTGCAAGACTTCCTTTTTTTCCACATCCTCACCACTCCTGATATCTGGTGTTTTTTATTTTAGCCATTCTGACAGGTATGAGGTGATATCTCATTGTAGTTTTGATTCACATTTCCCTGATGATATATGATAATGAGCATCTTTTCAAATGTGTGTGTTGATCCTCTGTAAGTCTTCTTTGGACAAATGTCTGTGTCTTCTGCACATTTTAAAATTGGATTATTCATTTTGTGTGTGTTCAGCTTTGTAATTTCTTTATAGATTTTGGATTCTAACTCTTTATTACATATGTCAACCCTTTATCAGGTGTGTTATTTGTAAATTTCTCCTATTCCATAGTTTGCCATTTAGTTTTGTGATTGTTTCTGTCACTGCACAAATGCTTTTTCTTTTGATGTAGTTCCCATAGTTTATTTTTGCTTTTGTTTCCTTTGTTTCAGGGACCTATCTAGAAAAAACGTTGCTATAGCCAATGCCAGAGGAATTATTGTCTTTGTTCTTTTCTATGATGTTTGTGGTTTCGGGTCTCACATTTAGGTCTTTAATCCATTTTGAATTTGAATTTATTTTGTGTATGTTGAAAGAAAGTAGTCTAATTTCATTCTTTTGCATGTTGCTGTCCAGTTTTGGACACCATTTGTTGAAAGGACTTTTACCCATGGGTATTCTTTCCTGATTTGTCAGAGATAATTTAATTGGCCATATAATTGTGGGTTTATTTCTGTGTTTTCTACTCTGTTCAGTTGATCTCTGTGTCTATTTTTGTGCCAATACCATACTGTTTGGATTACTACAGCTTTGTAATATAACTTGCATTTCAGAATTGTGATGCCTCCAGATTGGCTTTCCTTTTTCAAGATTGCTTTAGCTATTTGAGGTCTTTTGTGATCCCATACAAATTGTAAACCTGTTTGTTCTGGTTCTGTGAAAAATCATATTGTGGGTTTTTTTGATAGGATCGTATTAAATGTGTAGATTGTTTTGGGTATCAAAGGAATTTTAACAATATTTCTTTTTCCAATCCATGAGCATGGACTGTCTTTCCATTTCTTTGTGTCATCCTCAATTTCTTTCATCAGTTTTTTTTATAGTTTTCAGAGTACAAGCTTTTCATCTCGTTGGTTTATTTCTAGGTATCTTATTATTTTCATTGCATTCATGAATGGAATGTTTTTAAAAAAAATTCTCTTTCTGTTGCTTCTTTTTTGGTATATAGAGATAGAACAGATTATTTTGCATTAATTTTGTATCCTGCAACTTTACTGAATTTGTTTATCAGTGCTAGCAGCTTTGTGGGGAGTCTTTTTGTTTTTCTTTTTTCTTTTTTTTTTTTGTTATTGTTGTTACAATAAGCTTGTAGAAGATTTAATGAAACAGGGAAATACAGTATATGACATTGTTTAAATAAATAACATATAAAATACATACAGATTATTTGTTTTTGTTTTTTGGGTTTTTTTTTTTTTTTGGTTTTTTGTTTGTTTGTTTGTTTGTTTGTTTGTTTTCAGGCGCAGAGCCCCACTGTGTAGGATTATTATAACTGGCCTGCAAACAGTGACACGGTAGCAACCTGCCTGCTTTGTCCATGGGGGCTCCTCCCAGGCTTGTGCTTGTATACCAAGTTCATTCTTCACCAGCCAGCAGGGTCTAGAGTCCATCCTACTGCCCTTAGCTTGCCTAGATATAGGGCTTCTCCAGGCAGGCCCCCCTCCAGCTGGGCTCCTGACACCTGGACTATCCCCCTAAGCCGGGACCCCAAGGCTGCTCATCACACACTCAGGCCCCTGCCTTGGGCTGCAGGGAGGAGAGTCCAGAGCAGCCTCCGTCTGACTCTCCAATGGGTTTGCCATCCCTCCTCTGGGAGGACAGACCCCAGAACTCTCTCTCCTCTGGGGTCTCCGAGGCGGTCCCAGAACGACAGAGAAAACAGCCATCCAGAGAAGGCAAGGGGTCAAATATAACCCTCGGCAGCCATGGATTTAGAGATTTCATGAATCAGTTCATCAGGATTCCAGATCGGTGCCTCACTTGCTGAAGAAACTGAGTAAAAGCAGAACTGAGCCAGCACCCCCCTTCCGGAAGCCCCCTGAGAGATGGTGCGGGAAAGGATACTGAAGCTCCTGTCGGTGACAGCCAGGTGCCAGAGGTTGATGCGCAGGTCATCCGCCGACATGTACGTCTCACAGTCGCTGTTGACGGAGATGGAGTTGATGTGGTAGGTGTGGCCGTTGGCGAAGACCCTCCGTGGGCTCACCTCCACCATCAGATCCATGGGCTTCAGCACAGGCACCTGCAGTGACGTCACCGTGGACAAGTCCTTAAGCTTCCCTTCTTCATCTTTCAGGTTATATCCCTCAGGCCTTTTATCTCGTTCCGTGATCTTCCATAGTTTGATAGATTTATCGTTGGTGGACAGCAGGGAGTGGGCGGCATTGTGCTGCGGAAGCCACTTGATCTTGTTGATTTTCTCCTCTATCTCCAGACTCTTGAGATAATCGAACTCAGGCTCATGGCTCTGGAAGGTGCTGTAGACGTCATACTCGCCTTGGCTGTGAGGCGCATTTTTACTCTCCGGTTCCCGCTGGAAGATGACCACACGGCCACCCTGGTCGCCTGTGGCCAGCAGCTCTCCGGTATGGTTGAACTCAACAGTAAGATGATATCGGCTTCAGTCACATAGCTGTGGTCCCGCAGGAAGCTGTGGTTAATTTTCCGCGTGTCCGTGTCCTCGCCCATTGAAGGCCGTGCCCGGTGCCCTGGGCATGCCCCGCCGCTGCACACCGATGCAATCCGCAGAGGTCGCGCAGGGCGCGCGGGCCATGCCGCCGCAGCCTAGCAGGGGCGCGGCCGCCAGGGCCCCGGGGGCCGGGCATCGCGGATGGGGGCGGCCTGGGACGGGCGGGGCGACCGGGGCGGGCGCCGCGGTCAGGCGAGCGCGCGGCGGGCGGCGGCGGCCGCGGGTGGGGTCTGGCCAGGGCCCGGGCGATCATCCCGGCCGGTGCGCGCTGCGTCGTGCCCCCGGCAGCAGCGGCGGCGGCGGCGGCGGCGGCGGCGGGGGCAGTGGCGGCCTGGTGCCCGGGCGCCTGGCTGCGCGGCGGCGGGAGGGTACCCCGCGGCGCTGCGCCCACCGAGCCAGGGCCGAGCCAGGCTGCGCGGGCTGGGGCCGCCGCCGCCGCCGCCGCCGCCGCTGCTGCTCCGCAGGCCCCTCCCTCGCGCCGCCCGCTCCTCCCCATCCAGATTATTTGTTATCTTATGATCCTAATGATATATTTTAAATATATTGACCCACAAGATCTGTTACTTCAGGAATATATATTTGGAAGTTCTCACATTTTTAAATATTACAGTGGCATATACTTTCGCCAAATTCAATTTTTTTAAATATAATTTTTTATTTTTTATAAGCATATAATTTATCCCCAGGGGTACAGGTCTGTGAATCACCAGGTTTACACACTTCACAGCACTCACCAAAGCACATACCCTCCCCAATGTCCATAATCCCACCCCCTTCTCCCAAAGCCCCTCCCCCCAGCAACCCTCAGTTTGTTGTGTGAGATTAAGAGTCACTTATGGTTTGTCTCCCTCCCAATCCCATCTTCTTTCATTTATTCTTCTCGTACCCACTTAAGCCCCCATGTTGCAACACCACTTCCTCATATCAGGGAGATCATATGATAGTTGTCTTTCTCCGCCTGACTTATTTCGCTAAGTATGATACGCTCTAGTTCCATCCATGTTGTCGCAAATGGCAAGATTTCATTTCTTTTGATGGCTGCATAGTATTCCATTGTGTATATATAGCACATCTTCTTGATCCATTCCTCTATCAATGGTCACTTGGGTTGCTTCCATATCTTGGCTATTGTTAAGTAATTCTGCAGTAAATATAAGGGTGCATGGTCCCTTTGAATTAGTGTTTTTGTAATCTTTGGTTAAAAACTCAGTAGTGCAAAATCAAAAACAAGAACAACCCCCACCCCCACCCCCACCCCCCAAAAAAAAAAACCCCAGTAGCGCAATTACTAGATTGTGGGGTATTTCTATTTATCACTTTTTGACGAACCTCCATAGTGTTTTCCACAGTGGCTGTACCAGTTTGAATTCCTACCACCCACATTGCAAGACTTCCTTTTTTTCCACATCCTCACCACTCCTGATATCTGGTGTTTTTTATTTTAGCCATTCTGACAGGTATGAGGTGATATCTCATTGTAGTTTTGATTCACATTTCCCTGATGATATATGATAATGAGCATCTTTTCAAATGTGTGTGTTGATCATCTATAAGTCTTCTTTGGACAAATGTCTGTGTCTTCTGCACATTTTAAAATTGGATTATTCATTTTGTGTGTGTTCAGCTTTGTAATTTCTTTATAGATTTTGGATTCCAACTCTTTACTACATATGTCAACCCTTTATCAGGTGTGTTATTTTTAAATTTCTCCTATTCCATAGTTTGCCATTTAGTTTTGTTGATTGTTTCTGTCACTGCACAAATGCTTTTTCTTTTGATGTAGTATTTTTTTTTTTGATGTAGTTTATTTTTGCTTTTGTTTCCTTTGTTTCAGTGACCTATCTAGAAAAAACGTTGCTATAGCCAATGCCAGAGGAATTATTGTCTTTGTTCTTTTCTATGATGTTTGTGGTTTCGGGTCTCACATTTAGGTCTTTAATCCATTTTGAATTTGAATTTATTTTGTGTATGTTGAAAGAAAGTAGTCTAATTTCATTCTTTGGCATGTTGCTGTCCAGTTTTGGACACCATTTGTTGAAAGGACTTTTACCCATGGGTATTCTTTCCTGATTTGTCAGAGATAATTTAATTGGCCATATAATTGTGGGTTTATTTCTGTGTTTTCTACTCTGTTCAGTTGATCTCTGTGTCTATTTTTGTGCCAATACCATACTTTTTGGATTACTACAGCTTTGTAATATAACTTGCATTTCAGAATTGTGATGCCTCCAGATTGGCTTTCATTTTTCAAGATTGCTTTAGCTATTTGAGGTCTTTTGTGATCCCATACAAATTGTAAACCTGTTTGTTCTGGTTCTGTGAAAAATCATATTGTGGGTTTTTTTGATAGGATTGTATTAAATGTGTAGATTGTTTTGGGTATCAAAGGAATTTTAACAATATTTCTTTTTCCATTCCATGAGCATGGACTGTCTTTCCATTTCTTTGTGTCATCCTCAATTTCTTTCATCAGTTTTTTTTATAGTTTTCAGAGTACAAGCTTTTCATCTCGTTGGTTTATTTCTAGGTATCTTATTATTTTCATTGCATTCATGAATGGAATGTTTTTAAAAAAAATTCTCTTTCTGTTGCTTCTTTTTTGGTATATAGAGATAGAACAGATTATTTTGCATTAATTTTGTATCCTGCAACTTTACTGAATTTGTTTATCAGTGCTAGCAGCTTTGTGGGGAGTCATTTTGTTTTTCTTTTTTCTTTTTTTTTTTTGTTATTGTTGTTACAATAAGCTTGTAGAAGATTTAATGAAACAGGGATACAGTATATGACATTGTTTAAATAAATAACATATAAAATACATACAGATTATTTGTTTTTTTGGTTTTTTTTTTGGTTTTTTTTTTTGTTTGTTTGTTTGTTTGTTTTTTTTCAGGCGCAGAGCCCCACTGTGTAGGATTATTATAACTGGCCTGCAAACAGTGACACGGTAGCAACCTGCCTGCTTTGTCCATGGGGGCTCCTCCCAGGCTTGTGCTTGTATACCAAGTTCATTCTTCACCAGCCAGCAGGGTCTAGAGTCCATCCTACTGCCCTTAGCTTGCCTAGATATAGGGCATCTCCAGGCAGGCCCCCCTCCAGCTGGGCTCCTGACACCTCGACTATCCCCCTAAGCCGGGACCCAAAGGCTGCTCATCACACACTCAGGCCCCTGCCTTGGGCTGCAGGGAGGAGAGTCCAGAGCAGCCTCCGTCTGACTCTCCAATGGGTTTGCCATCCCTCCTCTGGGAGGACAGACCCCAGAACTCTCTCTCCTCTGGGGTCTCCGAGGCGGTCCCAGAACGACAGAGAAAACAGCCATCCAGAGAAGGCAAGGGGTCAAATATAACCCTCGGCAGCCATGGATTTAGAGATTTCATGAATCAGTTCATCAGGATTCCAGATCGGTGCCTCACTTGCTGAAGAAACTGAGTAAAAGCAGAACTGAGCCAGCACCCCCCTTCCGGAAGCCCCCTGAGAGATGGTGTGGGAAAGGATACTGAAGCTCCTGTCGGTGACAGCCAGGTGCCAGAGGTTGATGCGCAGGTCATCCGCCGACATGTACGTCTCACAGTCGCTGTTGACGGAGATGGAGTTGATGTGGTAGGTGTGGCCGTTGGCGAAGACCCTCCGTGGGCTCACCTCCACCATCAGATCCATGGGCTTCAGCACAGGCACCTGCAGTGACGTCACCGTGGACAAGTCCTTAAGCTTCCCTTCTTCATCTTTCAGGTTATATCCCTCAGGCCTTTTATCTCGTTCCGTGATCTTCCATAGTTTGATAGTTTTATCGTTGGTGGACAGCAGGGAGTGGGCGGCATTGTGCTGTAGAAGCCACTTGATCTTGTTGATTTTCTCCTCTATCTCCAGACTCTTGAGATAATCGAACTCAGTCTCATGGCTCTGGAAGGTGCTGTAGACGTCATACTCGCCTTGGCTGTGAGGCGCATTTTTACTCTCCGGTTCCCGCTGGAAGATGACCACACGGCCACCCTGGTCGCCTGTGGCCAGCAGCTCTCCGGTATGGTTGAACTCAACAGTAAGATGATATCGGCTTCAGTCACATAGCTGTGGTCCCGCAGGAAGCTGTGGTTAATTTTCCGCGTGTCCGTGTCCTCGCCCATTGAAGGCCGTGCCCGGTGCCCTGGGCATGCCCCGCCGATGCACACCGATGCAATCCGCAGAGGTCGCGCCGGGCGTGCGGGCCATGCCGCCGCAGCCTAGCAGGGGCGCGGCCGCCAGGGCCCCGGTGGCCGGGCATCGCGGCTGGGGGCGGCCTGGGACGGGCGGGGCGACCGGGGCGGGCGCCGTGGTCAGTGGAGCGCGCGGCGAGCGGCGAGCGGCGGCGGCCGCGGGTGGAGGCGGGCCAGGGGCCGACGCTCATCCCGGCTGGTGCGCGCTGCGTCGGGCGCCCGGCGGCAGCAGCGGCGGCGGCGGCGGCGGCGGGGGCAGTGGCGGCCTGGTGCCTGGGCGCCTGGCTGCGCGGCGGCGGGAGGGTACCCCGCGGCGCTGCGCCCACCTAGCCAGGGCCTAGCCGGGCTGCGGGGGCTGGGGCCGCCGCCGCCTCCGCCGCCGCCGCCGCTGCTCCGCAGGCCCCTCCCTCGCGCCGCCCGCTCCTCCCCATACAGATTATTTGTTATCTTATGATCCTAATGATATATTTTAAATATATTGACCCACAAGATCTGTTACTTCAGGAATATATATTTGGAAGTTCTCACATTTTTAAATATTACAGTGGCATATACATCCCCAAATTCAATTTTTTTAAATATAATTTTTTATGTTTTATAAGCATATAATTTATCCCCAGGGGTACAGGTCTGTGAATCACCAGGTTTACACACTTCACAGCACTCACCAAAGCACATACCCTCCCCAATGTCCATAATCCCACCCCTTCTCCCAAAGCCCCTCCCCCCAGCAACCCTCAGTTTGTTGTGTGAGATTAAGAGTCACTTATGGTTTGTCTCCCTCCCAATCCCATCTTCTTTCATTTATTCTTCTCGTACCCACTTAAGCCCCCATGTTGCAACACCACTTCCTCATATCAGGGAGATCATATGATAGTTGTCTTTCCCCGCCTGACTTATTTCGCTAAGCATGATACGCTCTAGTTCCATCCATGTTGTCGCAAATGGCAAGATTTCATTTCTTTTGATGGCTGCATAGTATTCCATTGTGTATATATACCACATCTTCTTGATCCATTCATCTGTTGATGGACATCTAGGTTCTTCCCATAGTTTGGCTATTGTGGACATTGCTGCTATAAACATTCGAGTACACGTGCCCCTTTGGATCACTACCTTTGTATCTTTAGGTTAAATACCCAATAGTGCAATTGCTGGGTCTTTTTGTTTTTCTACATACAGTATCATGCCATCTCCAAATAGTGAATGTTTTACTTTTCCCTTACCAGTTTGGATACCTTTTATATGTTTTTGTTGTCTGATTGCTGTAGGTAGAACTTCCAGTAAGATGAAGAATAAAGGTGGTGAATGGACATCCTTGTCTTGTTTCATAGCTTGCCTTTTGCTTTTGTTGTGGTTTTCTCTGCTGCATAGAGCTTTTTCTTTTTTAATTTTTTAGAAAAGATTTTTTTTAAGTAATCTCTATACCCAAAATGAGGCTCAAACCTACAAACCCAAGATCAAGAGTTGCATGCTTTACTGACCAAGCCAGCAAAGCACCCTTGCATAGAGTTTTTTAGTGTGATGCTGTCCCATACATGTATTTTTCATTCATTGCCTTTGTTTTTGGTATTAAAAAAAAAGTCATTGCCAAGACATTAAAGAGTATATAAAATATACTTCTTATATTTTCTTCCATGAATTTTGTTGTTTAAGGTCTTACCTTCAAGTCCTCAATATATTTTGAATTGATTTTTGTGTACTATGAAAGGAGTCTAGTTTCATTCTTTTGCATGTGGATATATAGTTTCCCAAGTATCATTTTTTGAAGAGACCATTTTTCCCTATTTTATATTCTTGATGTTTTGTCAAAAGTTAGTTGACTTTAACTGTATGGGCTTATTTCTAGGATCTCTTTTCTGTTTACTTAAATGCCTGCTTTTATGAACAATACTACACTGTGTGATTACTATAGCTTTATTACTACATATAGTTTAAAATCAGAAAGTATGATGTCTCCAGCTTTGTTCTTTCTCTTGATTGCTTTGGCTATTCACAATCTTTTCACCTCCTTAGTTAAATATATTTTTAAGAATTTTCTTGTGTTTGATGTTATTGTTAATGGATTTTTAATTTCTTTTTCAGGTAATTTGTTGTTATTGTATAGAAACACTACTGGGCACCTGGGTGGCTCAGTGGGTTAAGCCGCTGCCTTCGGCTCAGGTCATGATCTCAGGGTCCTGGGATCGAGTCCCGCATCGGGCTCTCTGCTCAGCAGGGAGCCTGCTTCCCTCTCTCTCTCTGCCTGCCTCTCCATCTACTTGTGATTTCTCTCTGTCAAATAAATAAATAAAATCTTAAAAAAAAAAAAAAAAAGAAACACTACTGATATCAGTATGTTGATATTGTATCCTGCAACTTTCCTGAATTTGTTAATTACATCTAACAGTTTTTTGGTGGAATGTTTAGGATTTTCCATGTATAAAATCATGTCATCTGCAAATAGACAGAACTTACTTTTTCCTTCTGATTTAGAAAACTTTTAGTTTTTTTTTTTTTCCTTGCCAGATTGCACTGAGTTGGTGTGGTAAGAGTGGGCATCCTTGTCTTGTTCCTGATATTAGAGGACAAGCTGTTAAGCTTTTGTCATTCAGTATGAAATATGGGTGCTTATCCAGTATGGCTTTTATTATTATGTTGTGGTATGTTTCTTTATCTAGTTTGTTGAGGGCGTTTATCATGAATGGATGTTGAATTCTGTCAATAGCTTTTTATGAATCTACTGAGATTATCATATGATTTTTATTTTTTATTCTATTATAGATGTTATATATTATTATTATTATGTCCTTCTTCTTATGATTGTTCTTATTATTATGTTTTTTATTGATTTGTATATATTGAACCAACCCTGTATCACAAGGATGTATCCTGCCTGATCATAGTGTATGGTACTTTTATTGTGATTTGAATTTTGTTTGCTAATATTTATTGTGAATTTTTCATCTATGTTCAGAGAAGATATTGGCCTGTGGCTTTTTGTTTTGTTTTCCCTTGTAGTGTCTCTTTTTTAAAAAGATTTTATTTATTTATTTGACAGAGAGAGATCACAAGTAGGCAGAGAGGAAGGCAGAGAGAGAGGAGGGGAAGCAGGTTCCCCGCTGAGCAGAGCGCCCAATGCGGGGCTCGATCCCAGAACCCCCGGACCATGACCTGAGCCGAAGACAGAGGCTTTAACCCACTGAGCCACCCAGGCACCCACCTTGTAGTGTCTTTATCTGGCTTTGGTATCAGGACAATGCTGGCCATGGAAAATGAATTTGGGAGTGTTCTTTCCTCTTCAGTTTTTTGGAAGAGTTTGATAAGGATTGATGTTAATGCTTCTTTAATTTTTTTTAGCTTTTTCAAATCATTTTAATAACCTAGCAGTGATTCAAATTAGGGAAAGAAAATTCAAACTTGTTTCCTTAAGAGGGAGGCTACCATAACTGCTCTGCACAAGCACGATCAAGGGAAACGATGAAACCGGATTCCAAACAGCAAGGGTGGTAAGAAGGCTTCAAGGCTCACAGTTTGAAGAGCTTGGTTTGGGAAAGTCTCTGAGGGGTAGCAGAAGAAACGTGAAGCTTAAGAGACCCTCAGAGGACAGGGCGCTGTTGCTGGGTCATGAGCACCTTGAAGCATTTCTTGATGGTGATTCGGTGTCGAGAATATTTGTCATCTGGGGAGAACAGAGCAGGATGCGCCGAGCAGGTCTGTTGTCTCACAGGGTCAAGCTTCTTCAGAGTATAGACTTGGTCTCCCTGCTCATTGAGGTACTACTGGAGAAACATGACAACGCTGAAAGGAGATGTTCCCAATGCTTCTTTAATGTTTGGTAGAATTCAACCAATATAATTATCTGGTGCTGGTCTTCTTGTCATTGAGAGGTTTTTGATTAATGATTCAGTGTCTTTATTCATTCTTGGTGTGTTCATATTTTCTATTTCTTCATGATTCAGTCTTTATAGGTTATATGTTTCTATGAATTTATATATTTCTTTTTGGTTTCCAATTATTGCCATATAATGGTTCATAGTAATCTGTTACGATATTTGTATAGTTGTGGTGTCAGTTATGTCTCCTTTTTCATTCTGATTTTATTTAATTGTTTTTTTCTGTTTGAGTAGAGTTACCACAATGTTCCATTAGTTTCAGGTGTACAATGTCATTCAATTTCTCTATACGTTATGCTATGCTCACCACAAATGTCGCTACCATGTTTTTTTTAAACCACTCAAAAAAGAAAAGATTATTTATTTATTTGAGAGAGAGAGAGAGAGAGAGAGAGAGAGAACCCAAGCCAAGAGAAAGGGGCAGAGGGAGAGAGGGAGGGAGATTCCCTGCTGAGAAGGGACCCAATGCAGGTCTCAGTCCCAGGACCCTGAGATCATGATCTGAGGTGAAGACAGAGGCTTAACTGATCAAGTCACTTTGGTGCTCCTGTAGTTTTCATGTTTAACTATACAATGCATAAAATTCTATTTTCCCTATGCTGTGGCTTTTATTTCCATGACTTATTTGTTCCATAGCTAGAAGTTTATATCTTCCACTCCCCTTCATACGTTTTTGCCCATCCCTTCACTCCTACTGCCCTGGCAGCCATCAGGTTATTCTCTGTATTTATAGGTCTAATTCTGCATTTTTTCTGTTTATTCATTTGAGATTTTTAGATCCCATATATGTCTTTCTCAGTATGACTTAATTCACTGGGCATATTACCATCCAGGTCCATCCATTTTGTTGTATATGGCAGGATCTCATCCTTTTTAAGGCTGCATAAAATTCCATTTTCTTTCTTTCTTCCTCCCTCCCTTTCTTTCTTCCTCCCTCCCTTCCTTCCTTCTTCTCTTCTTTCCTCCCTCCCTCCCTCCCTCTCTTTCTTTCTTCCTTCCCTCCTTTATCCCTTCCTTTCTTTTATGTTTTGTTAGTCACCATGCAGTCCATCATTAGTTTCGATTTGGTGTTCCATGATGCACTGTTTGTGTATAACACCCATTGTCCTCCTTAATACCCATCACCATCCCCTCACCCTCCTCTCCTCTAAAACCCTCAGTTTGTTCCATTTTCTATTTCTTCCCTATCCATTTGTCTACTGATAGAAATGTAGGATGCTTTCATATCTTGGCTATTGTCAATAGTGCTGTAATAAATATAGGGATGTATATGTTCAAAATTAGCATTTTCATTTTCTTGGGTAAATAGTCGTGTAATTACTGGGTCATATGGTATTTCTATTTATAATTTTTTGTGGAACCTCCATATTGTTTTCCACAGTGTCTGTAGCAGCGTGCACTCTCACCAACACTGCACAAGAATTCCTTTTTTTTTTTTTTTCACATCCTTGCCAACACTTGGTATTGCTTGTGGTTTTGATTATAGCAATTCTGACAAGTATAAGATGATATGTCATTGTTATTTTGATTTGCATTTCCCTGATGATGAGTGATGTTGAGCATCTTTTCATGATCTTTGGTCATCTGTATGTCTTCTTTGAAAAACTGCTTTTCAAGTCTTTTGCCCATTTTGAAACTGGAATTTTTTTAAGTGTTGAGTTATAGAAGTTCAATATGTATTTTAGATATTAACCGTTTATTGGATATGTCTCTTGGAAATATCTTCTCTTATTCTGTAGGTTGTCTTTTTGCTTTGTTTATGGTTTACTTTGCTGTACAAAAGCTCTTTATTTTGATGTAGTCCCATGAGTTTATTTTTGCTTTTGTTTCCCTTGCCCTAGGGAACATATCTAAAACATATCTAAAAAAATGTTGATATGACTGATATCAGAGAAGTAACTGCCTGTGTTTTTTCTAGGATTTTTATGGTTTCAGGTTTCATATCTAGGTCTTTAAGCCATTCTGAGTTTATTTTTATGTATGGTTTTGGAAGGTGGTCCATTTTTATTCTCTTATATGGCTGTCCTGTTTTCCTATACCATTTATTTAAGAGACTGTCTTTTCCCCATTTTGTAGTCTTGCCTCCTTTAATTGAGCTAATGAGTATAGGCCTATTTCTTAGCTCTCTTCTGTTCCACTGATGTTTTTGTGACAGTACCATAATGTTTTGATTATGGAAATCTGGTATGGTGATATCTCCAGCTTTGTTTTTCTTTCTCAAGATTGCTATGTCTATTTGAGATATTTTGTGACCAAGAAAAAAAGAGAAAGGACCCAAATAAACAAAAACAGAAATGGAAGAGGAAAAGTAACAACTGATACCACATAAATACAAAGTATTATAAAAGAATACTGTGAAAAATAATATGCCAACAATTTGGAAATGGATAAAATCCTAGGAACATATAATCTTCCAAAACTGGATCAGGAAGGAATAGAAGATCATTTCTGATTTTATTTATTTGAGTCTTCTTCTCTTTTCTTCTAATGTAGCTGAAGTTTTGTTTAGATTTTTTATTCTTGTTTTTTTTTTTTGAAAGATTTAACTTATTTTACAGAGAGAGATCAGAAGTATACAGAGATGCAGGCAGAGAGAGAGAGAGGGAAGCAGGCTCCATGCCAAGCAGAGAGCCTGATGCTGGACTCGATCCCAGGACCCTGAGATCATGACCTGAGCTGAAGGCAGTGGCCCAACCCACTGAGCCACCCAGGAACCCAGTTTTTTTTTTTTTTTTTTTTTACAGAGAAAGATGACAAGCAGGCAGAGAGGCAGTCAGAGAGCAGTGGTGGGGGCAGGGGGGACAGGAGCAGACTCCCTGCTGAGCAGAGGGCTGGATGCAAGGCTTGATCCCAGGACCTTAGGATCATGATCTGAGTGGAAGGCAGATGTCTAACCCACTGAGCCACCGAGGTGCCCCTATTTTAGTTTTGTTAATTTTCTTTATTATATTTCTTGTCTCTGTTTTATTTATTTCTGCTCTGGTATTTACTATTGCCCATTTTACCCCAACATTTATTCACTTGTTGGTTTTCTGTCTGGATGGTTTATCTACTATTGAAAATAGGGTATTAAAGTCTTCCACTCTTATGGTATTGTCTGTTTCTCTCTTCAGACTTTTTAAAAAAGATTTATTTATTTTTTTAAGATTTTATTTACTTATTTATTTTACAGACAGAGATTACAAGTAGGCAGAGAGGCAGACAGAGAGAGGAGGAAGCAGGCTCCCTGCTGAGCAGACAGCCTGATGCGAGGCTCTATCCCAGGACCTGAGATCATGACCTGAGCTGAAGGCAGAGGCTTTAACCCACTGAGTCACCCAGGTGCCCCAAGATTTATTTATTTTAGAGAGATTGCATGGGGTAGGGGCAAAGGCAGAGGGGACGGGGGTCTTAAGCAGGCTCTGCATTGAGTACAGATCCTGATGCGGGGCTCCATCTCATGACCCTGATCATGACCTATGCCAAAACCCAAATCTGGATGCTCTACCAACTGTGCCAGCCAGGTGCCCCTCTCTTCAGATCTAGTAGTATTTGCTTAATATATTTCAGTGCTCTCATGTTGGATGCATATATGTATTTATGATTGTTGTATCTTCTTGATCAGTAGATTCTTGCATCATTCTATGATGGCCTTCTTTGTCTTTTGTTACTATTTTTGGCTTAAAGTCTCTTTTGACTAATGTAAGTAAAGCTACTCCTGCTCTCTTTTGGTTTCCACTTGCATGGAATATCTTTTTCCATCCATTCACTTTTAGCGTATGTGTATTAAAGCTGAGGTGAGTCTTTTGTAGGAAGCATATATGTGGTTCTTATATATTTTATCTGTTCAGCCACTCTGTGTTTTGTTCCTGGAAGAATTCAGTGCATTTTCATTTACAGTAATTATTGATAGGTAAAGACTTACTTATGCCATCTCATTGTTTCCTAGCTGTTTTATAGTTCCCTTATACTTTTCCTTGTCTTTGACTTCCTTCCTTTCTGAATTGATAATTTTCTATAGTGGAAGCTTTTTTTTTTTAAGATTTTTATTTATTTATTTGATAGACAGAGAGAGATCACAAGTAGGCAGAGAGGCAGGCAGAGAGAGAGGGGGAAGCAGGCTCCCCGCTGAGCAGAGAGTCCGATGTGGGGCTTGATCCCAGGACCCTGAGATCATGACCTGAGCCGAAGGCAGAGGCTTAAACCACTGTGCCACCCAGGCGCCCCAATAGTGGAAGCTTTGATTCTCTTTTACGTATCATTTGTGAATTTATAATAGGTTTCTGCTTTTTGCTTACCATTGGGCTTACAAGAAACTTCTATATGTATAGCAGTCTATTTCATACTGATAACAATTAAACTTCAATCACATGTGAAAACTCTACACTTTTGCTCCCCTTTTGTATTTTTAAGGTCACAGTTTACTTCTTTTTATATTGTGTATCCATTAATAAATCATTGTAGCTGTAGTTTTTAATTTCATTTCATTTTATTTTTTTAGTGTCCCAAAATTCATGGTTTATGCACCATACCCAGTGCTCCAGGCAATACGTAGCTCTAGTTATTTTTAAAAACTTTTGTCCTTTAACTGTTAAACTAGAGTTAAATGGTTAACATACCAGTGTTGTGTATTTATGTGCTTTCATGCTACTAATGATCATACATTCACTTCAGTTTCAAGTACTCCTTTCAGCATTTCTTCTAAGGCAGTTCTAGTGGTAGTGAGCTCCATCAGCTTTTGTTTTTTAGGCTAAGTCTTCATTTTGCCTTCCTTTCTGAAGGCAACTTTGCCAGGTTAAGTATTATTGGTTAGCAGTTTCTTTCTCACAGGATTTTGAATATATCATCCCATTCTCTCCTGGCCTGCAAGGTCCCTGCTCAGAAATCTGCTGTAGCCTTATGCGGCTTACCATGTATGATAGAGTTTTTTCCTCTTCTTGCTTTTGAAATTTCTTTCTTTGTCTTTGATTTAGTGAGTTACATTATAACACATCTTGTAGATCATTTTGGGTTGAAATTTTGTGGTGACTTATTATTACCTTCATTAACTTGGATCTCCAAATCTCTCCTCCCAGGTTTGGGAAGTTCTCAGCCATTATTTCTTTAACTAAGCTCTTTACCACATTTCTCTCTCCTCCTTCTGGGACTCCAGTGATCCTTACATTGTTTTTTGCTTTGTTTTGTTTTGATGGTGCCCCATAATTTTCATAGGTTTTCTTTATTCTTTTTCATTCTTTTCCTTTTTGCTCCCCTATTTGGATAATTTCAGTTAATCTCTCTTTTATGTCACTGATGACCTTATGCTGCTTTGTCAAGTCTGATATTGTAGCTCTCTATTGAACTATTCAGTTACTGTATTCTTCAGGTCCAAAATTTCTCCTTGGTGTTTTTAAAAAATGTTTTCTCGTTTCTGAGCTTTCCATTTTTTTCTTGTATTGTCTTCCCAATTTTGTTGTTTATATGTGTTTTTTTTTAATAGTTTCCTGAACATCTTTAGAACAACTGTTTTGAATTATTTGTTGTGCAATTCTTGGATCTCCATTTCTTTGGGACCGGTTACAGGACATTTACTCTATTCCTTTGGTGGAGTCATGTTTTCCTAATTTTTTGTGATTTCAATAGCCTTTTGAAGTAGTCACCTGAACTTTATGGCCTGACTTGGGTAATATAGGACTTTGACCTCAGAGGGGGGCATGCTGATGCAGGGCACCAAGTTGGGGTGTGGGTGGCATGGTTCTCTTTGGCTAAGGCCACGAGGGTCCACAGCATTGACAACACTGTTGTCCTTGGTAAGCCTTGAAGGGATCCATAGTGGTTTCAAGGGCACCTGGGGTCCTCAGTGACACTTCCTGGTACAATGGTTAGGGACCAGGCATGTAGTGGTGGTGGCCAGAACTTGTGGTGGCATACTTGGCTGCAGAGTCCAGATGCAGGTGCCTGTGTCATGTCATGTATCAGTTGGGCATGTCATGCAGTGGTGAGGTCATGGAAGGCAGCAAAGGACAGGCCCAGCTACAGGCTCACTGGCATGCACTACTGTGGCTGTTGGGTATTACCATGGGTGTACAGCAATGTAGACTCTTGACAGGATTCAAACCTGGGATGTGTGGGTGCACAGCTGGTGGGGCTAGTGACAGAAGACAGGGCCTAATCCAGGCCCACAAGCAATTATAGAATCCCTGGCTTTTGGTGTGCACCCCTATGCCTCCACAATCATACTCCAAGGCCTGAAAACGTCAGCAGAGGCCAGTGACAATTATCAGGCTTGTCAGGGTTGCAGTGTGCAAGTGCACAGCTAGATAGGCTGGCCCTAAGTGCACACATGTTGGTGGGGTCAGTGTCGGGGGTCTAGACTGGCATCTTACACTTGTGCAACAACAGAGGCCTGGGCTGCCTGCTGGTGCAGTTTCCAGGCTCTTTTCACAGCCAAAGAGGAGAATTAATGGGAAGAGACATTACTTCCATGGAGGCTAAGCTGGCAATTGATTTTTTCACTGGCTAAACCTGCCTGGCTTCTCTGCAGTGGGTCCTGCTATGTGGCTGCTATTAGTAGCTACTGTGTTTTTTCTTGTTCCTACTCAGCTCTGTATATCTTACTTTTGTTGGTCTCTGGGTGGGGTAAAACTGAATCGGGATCTTTGTGTAGTACCCTGAAAGCCTGGAGAAGCTGGTCACTCACTCTGCTTTTCCTTTTTTGGTAAGTGGAACTCTCTCTGGCTGGGGCCCTTGGCACTGAGCAGTTCCAACTTGAGGGGTGAGATGATGCAGGCAAAATGAAACGTTCTTCTTTTCTTGTGTAATTTTCTCAAGTGTTTTTGCTTTACTGTGTTACTAAAATTTCTTAAGAGGACTCCTGAGCTCTCCCAGAGCCATTTATATTCATGGATAGCTTTCTGATTATTGATCTTTGTGCAGGGATGGAGGTCTCCTACATTGATATTTTGGTGATGTCACTCCCAACTTTCCCAGATTTTTAAATTCAGTCCAAAATTTGTGAATCATTGTGCTACATAGTAACAGAGGGAGAAGTCAAGAACCATGTTTTATTGATCCATAGTTAGCACAATTCCTTATATTGACAGTCATTAAAAATTTACATTATTTACTTATTATCACTGTTACCATTATAATTAATTTTGGAAATTAAAGCTATACTATTTTTATTATTTCCTTTATCAAGCTCTAGAAGGCCATACCACAGTCTGAGGAGTCATCAGTGGCATCGCTGTCCATCAAAGTCAGCTAGCTTATCACCAGACCATCTCAGAAGAGCAAGAGAGGCCCCTGCAGAGCATCTATTTGAC
Organism: Mustela nivalis; assembly: GCF_964662115.1. Classification (NCBI taxonomy): domain Eukaryota; kingdom Metazoa; phylum Chordata; class Mammalia; order Carnivora; family Mustelidae; genus Mustela; species Mustela nivalis. The sequence continues at coordinate 63,843 of NW_028135561.1, read as the reverse complement.
TCATGTTGACCCATTAAGAGTACAGTACAAGACTCACAGCATGGGGATGTCTGCTGGAGATCCCACTAAAGTGGAGACCTTGGCAAACACCATTGGAAGAAATAAGCAACAGAGGACTCCTGTTCTGAAGGTGGGTCAGTGAAAGGCAGCAGTGGCCACACCGAATCTGCATTGGGAATAGTGGGCCTCATTAAGCTACACTATTTAAAGATCCTTCCATATTTGCACTATTTAGACAGTGCCAGCAGCATAAACACTAAGAGTTTGAATCTGTCCATTCCAGCAAGACTGGAGGCTTGCAAAGAGTCCCAAGAATTTATCAGGGGAGCTAGGGTTAACAATTTTAGATTTGGGGGGAACCAATGTTCATGTTGTCATTAGATGGTTGAAGCAGTAATCTTACGAAGCTAAATGAAACATTTCTACCATCTATAGGTTCAAGGAAGTCCCCATAGCTCCCAATGGAAGACATGGCCAAAGAATTTGGATAGATCCTTAATTGGCCATACTTTTATGAAGGTTTGAAAACAACTCCCATAGGTTATCTAAAGTATTGGTTTGGTCAAAAGAATCTCAAGACTTATTTAAAAATTCTTCAGTTGTAGCACAAAAGTAAAAGGGGAAAGTGCAAAGATCTGAGGTAACAAAGAAATATATTTAAAAAAATCAAATATATGGATATATAGTAGAAAATGAAATTGTAAACTAGATCATACAGGGTGCTTTGTAGACTATCTTTAAAAATTTGTGTTTTAAGTATGATAGGACATCACTCAAAGATTATTTTAAGATTTTATTTATTTATTTGAGAGGGAGAGAGAGAGAGAGATCATGAGAGCACAAGCAGAAAGGAGAGTGAGAAGCAGGAAGCCAGAAGTGTGGCTCCATCCCAGGACCCTGGGATCATGACTTGAGCTGAAGTTACACTCTTAATTGACTAAGCCACCCAGTCGCCTGTCATTGAAAGATTTTAAGCAATAGAGTGGCATTATATGAATTTATGTTTTCAAACTTTGCCTTTTGGAACATAAGGAGGCCAGAATGTAAAGTGAAAGATCTTTTAGAAGACAATTGGAATTTTCCAGGTAAGGTATGTTGATAGCTTGGACTAGGGTAGAGATAAGATATCTTTTCAGGTCTGAGTCAACTAGACAGTGCTAGATTGGACTGGGAGGCCCAGGAAAGGGGGAATCAAAGATGACTCCTAGGTTGGGGCTTGAATAGCTGAATATGTAATGGTATCATTTGCTGAGGTGGTGAGGAATAGAAAGGAACATATTGAAATGGGAAAGGGAAAAAGAAAGGGAGTGTTCCATTAGGGACGTAGGAAATTTGAAATGCTCGATAGACAGCCAGTTGGGGGTGTTGAGTAGTTTGGTCCATGAGACTGGAACTTGGATGAAAGTCTGACCCAGAAATATAAGTCAGCGTCTGTATATGGTCTTCCAAGCTATGCAACTAGATGAAGTCATTTGCAGAGAATTTGTATAGGGAAGAGGACCCGACCTGAGCCCTGAATCCCTGAAGCCCCGAAACATTCATTGTTTCAGCAGTAGGGAAGCCAGCCAAGGAGCCAGGAAGAAATTTTCCAAAAGGGAGGAGGAAACCAGGACTATGTGGTGGCAGAAAGACAGTGGGGTCAACATTGAATACAGTTGAGGGCAAGAAAGTCCCCATTGAATCTGGTAACCAGGAGGGTAAAAGCAGTTTCAGTGGCTTGTTGGGGAAAGCTAAGGAGCGACAAGGGAGATGAAGAAGAGACAGTGGGGTTGGAGGCAGGCCCGTGCCTCTCTCCTCTCCTTCAGGACGCTTACAGAAGAGGGAGGGCTGGTTTACCCATCAGTGGAGGGAAGGGAATTTCAAATTATTACTTCAACTGCTTTTCTTACTAGGTGATGGGGAGATGACTCAATTTTTTTTTTAATCCATACATTGATAAACATTGAATGGGGCTGTGTATGTGCATATACGGCATGTTGTACATCATGCTGAGTTTGATTTAGTTTGACCAAATATTCTTTTAACTTTAAAATGTATCTTTATAGACTTCACCATGACAGTAAACATCTATTTAGTGCCTGCTGAGATTTCTTCTAGTTCAGCTAATGCTCTAAATTGAAATTGATCATAGCCCCATCTTGTGAACTTGTTTAGCGAGTGAAGGTACAACTGTGTCCTGTTCTCTGTTCTCTATCACTCTCTCTGGAAGACAGTCAAGGCTTTAGTGAGCTTACTGGCTATCTGGTAAATGAAGACAAATCCAAACATTTGGCCACTTTGCTTTATTTTTGTTTGGCTTATAATTTCAGTGATTCTATGTTAAACCCATAATTTTGTGGGAGAAATAGAGACTCCTGAGCTAACAGTGATACAGTGTGAAATCCAGACTCATTCCAATGTCAGGAGGCTGTAGCAGTTTCTAGGAAGTGTCAGAATTCTAATCATCCCTTGGTTTCTGAAGGTAGAAGCAGGAGGTGTGGCCCTTCCATGACACAGTCAGTTAGGGAATTTTCTGATTGTGTAAATGATTGAAACTTTTATAGAAAAATTTTAGAGATTAAAATTAGAAAATAGAAATCATTCACCATCCAATCACTTGAAGACAGTTGTTATTATCATTTTTGTATATTCTGTTTTGGAGCATAGGATTTTGGTGCTTATTTTTAAAGCCATTGAGATCATTATATAGAGAGAGCTATGTGTTTGATTAAGGTTTGAGGGCTTTGAGGTTATGTAGGAAGTTAGAGATAATCTATCCATTTCTGTTTGTGAATCAGGAACACAATGATATTCAGACTGGTTTCTCTAAAGCCAGGCCATGAGGATTCATATCCTTAGGAGTTTGCAGTGGCCTATTTTGTGCAGTGAGATTGTAATAAGTTTTTGCTTTCTAACTTCTCATGGACCCTGGCAAACACTTAAAGTCTTAGGCAACCTGAGATTTTGACTTTGATGAGTCACTGTGATTTATGGCCACTCTGACCACAGGGAAGTGGTTGTTTTAGATGTTGGTCTTGAACTAACTGGTGGGTGGTCATGGTGCCTAGCAGGGGCTGGCTTTAGAATTTGAATTATGACAGCTTTATTTTGAATGACACTGGTATTTAATAGCTTTACATGGTCTCACTGCCTGCAGACAGGGGGCCATCAGAACCTCAGTAACAAGTGCATCTGAGGCAAGGATTCACTCAAAAGGACAAGAGCATCTTGATTGGGGATAATTATTTGCTGCTTTTACAATCTGATCTTCAACCAGGACCACAGGCCAAGAATTTAATGCAGCTAATCAAGTGTATGAGCTTGATAACTAGCAAGCAAAGGGCTTGTGCAGGTGTGGGTTGTCTGCTCTCCTTTTGTGCTTTTTTATCCCCTTTAGATTGTATTTGCTAAGATTTTATTTATCTGACAGATGGAGAGCACAAGCAGGTGGAGCTGCAGGCAGAGGGGAAGGGACGGGGAGAAGCTGGCCCTCAGCTGAGCAGGGACTCAAGCTCAGGACCCTGGGATCCTGACCTGAGCCAAAGGCAAAATGCATAACCAACTGAGCCACCCAGGCGCCCCAGTTAATAGTGTTTGAACTGAATTCAGAGCCAAGGGAGGAATCTATGGAGGGACTAAGCCATGGATATGCATGGTTTATAAAAGCCTTTAAGATTCATTCCCCACTTTGACATCCAGAGCCTGTAACATCTCAAACCCTAGAATGCGGGGTCTCCCGTAGAAATGACACAGGGATTTGTCCCACAAGGCCTCTAGAGGCACACTTCACCAATAGCCCCTTTATTTCAGGAACTTGCTGAAAGTGGTTCTCCTGCTGAAATAGTTCTGGCCATGAACATTCCCTGGGAAGCTGAGTTCACAGACCTAAGATGTTCCATACCAAGGGGCAGTCTCCACTGTGGCTCGGGACTAAAAACACCGGTTCCTGGGAGAGAGTGCAGGCCCTGTCACCACGTGGGAGCCCACACTGATGCAGAAAGATGGCCCTCAAGGGAAAGTGGAAACTGAACGGGAAGAGCTGCTTCTCAGGGTCTGATGCCAACTGCTTCCCTTGCCAGTTTAAAGGAAAAAGAGAGAGAGAGAGAGGATTATCTCAAATGACAATCCCTGAGAAAAGAAATGAGTGACTCCCAGCCCCTACCACATCCTTGTCCCACAAAAGTGGTAAATCTCATAGTATCAAATCTAACCTCTTTTGAGATATTCTCTCAAGAGTTTTAAAAATTGAGATATAAAAGGACTCGTTTACAAAAACCAGGCTCTGAACTGTAGAGAGCAGATGGTTACCAGAGGGGGGATGGGTGGGGGCATGGGTGAAATAGATGAAGGGGATACGAATACATTTATAAAATTAAACAAAAAAAGAAAAGAGAGAGTGCACTTATGATGAGCACTGAGTAATGTATGGAAGTGTTGAATCATTATCTTATACACCTGAAACTAATTTAACACTATGTTAATTACACTGGAATTAAAATTAAAACAATAAAATGATTGAAATTAAAAATGACTGCGCCCCAATTAAAAATGAATGAATGAATAAATAAATAAATATAAATAAAATTCATGGTTTAAAAATGCACATATCAGTAATTTTTAGTATATTAACTATCACTATTGCCAGTTTACCATTAACTAAAACCAGTAACAAATTCCAGAATATTTCCATCACACCAAAAAGAAACCCCACATCTATTAGCAGTCCGTCATATTTCTCTCTACCTCCACCACCTGGTAATCATTAGTCTACTTTTTATCTCTACAGATTTGCCAATTCTGGATAGTTCATATAAAAGGAATCATATAGGGTGTAGCCTTTGTGACTGACTTCTTTCACTTCAGCATAATGTTTTCAAAGTTCATCCATACTGTAACATGTAGCAACTCCCATTGGTTTTTAGAAGAATAATTTTTCGTTGCATAGATGAGCCACATTTGTTTATCCATTCATCAGTCGATGGCATTGGATTCTTTACATTTATTTTTAGACATTTATTTATTTATTTATTTATTTGAGAAAAAGAGAGACTGCAGTGGGGAGGTACAGAGGGCAAAGGGGAAGGAGAGAAGCAGACTCCCTGCTGAGCACTGAGCCTAGCTGAGCTCAGTGTAGTGACCCTGAGACCAGGACCTTAGGTGAAAGCAAGAGTTGGGTACTCAACTGAGCCACCCAGGTACCCCTGGATTGTTTTTGTTAATGTGTAGGTATGAAAAACAATTGCTGTGTAATTTTATATGCTTTAGATCCTTCATAGTGAGGCTGCTGAGCTGTGTGGCAAGCAAACAGACACAAAATCTGAGGTCCTGAAGTGCAGCCAGTCTAGAGAAGGACAGTCCAGGCTGCAGCGGCTTAAAGAATGAAGACATGGAAAATTCATCTAACCGAAATTGAGCAAATGAGCAGTTAAAGAGAATGATTACTTAGACTTTAAACTGAAATTGGGGACTTTAATTTTTGGATTCGTAATGCACATGGACAGCAGAATTTTTTCACACTTTACCCCTTTGGGACTTCAACTAAAAGATTTTGGATTTTAATTTTTTAAGATTTATATCTTTTAATTATATCACTGTGAAATTAACAATGGGAGGTTTTTTTTAAATTGAATTTAGGAGTATCACGGTATGTTGATATATGATTTTTGGAATATTTTAATTCAATTTGGAATATTTGATTTCATTTTAATGTTTTAGTGCTGTTATCTGACCTCATTGCAGAAACTCTGAGAGGCTACGTTGGACCATATAGCTGGGCAAAATTTGGAATGGGAAATAGAAAAGAAGTGAACATTCATGTTTAAATTCAGAACAGCCACTGAGATCATTCAATTAATATACCATTCTGTCCCATTTCAGAGCCTAGAGAAAAATCCAATTCTATTAGCAGTAAGAAAGGTCCTAGAAAGTCCCAGAGAGATCCACAAATGAGTATGGAAGGGCAGTTATTTTCTTATAACAAAGATTTTCTTCACTATGATAACTGCGTATTAGTTCTATGCTAATAATAACTCATTGACTAATTTTTAGAAGAAATCTAAAAAAAAAAAAAAACAGAGAACTACATTTAGAATACAATTTTTAAAAAACACAGCGAAGTTAACTCTTCTATCCAAAGGTAAAGGAAAACTACAAGGAATGATGATTGTATTATCACTTACTCTTCCATCTGGGAAATGGAAAATTTCTTTTGCTGTAGTTTTTTAAGCAGTTAGATTACAGAGACATTCAAATGTGAAAAAAATAGTTCTGGATTTTCCTCTCCTAGCTGAATCACTGCTACTTCCACTGCCAGGAGTGTAAAAACAGTGATTGGACTTTGGCCCTTCAGTTTTTTCTCCTTGGGCCAAAGTGGAAGGTAAATTTGGCCATTCTTACAAGCATAGGCCTTGAGCCCTTTCCTGCCAGCATGGGAAAGAGGATGGAAACCAGCTATGCTCTTTCTGCCCCTGAGCTTTAGCACTGTGGGTTTTCCAGAATTTACCCATTTACTGCTCCTTTGCATACTCTTCTCTGGAAAGGAAGTCAGTTTTCCATTCCTGACATTATATCTTAATTTGGTGCAAGGTTGTGGTATAAGATTGGACCTTTTGTTTGTTTGTTTGTTTCATCATGAAAGACCTGTTCTTTACTGTTTTTATTTTTTAACTTCATGTCATTCACTTTTGAGAGTGATTTCAAAAGGGATTTCAAGAAGGGCACCTGGGTGGCTCAGCTGGTTAAGCATCTGACTCTTGATTTCGGCTCAGGTGGTCATCACATGGATCATGATCTCATGGGTTGTGGAATTGGACCCCATGTCAGGCTCCATGCTCAGTGGGAAGTCTTCTTGAGATTCACTCTCTCCTTCCCTCTCCTTCTGCCCCCCCCCTTGCATGCCTGCTTGCTCTCTCTCTATTTATTATTAAATAAATAAATTTTAAAGAAAGAGAGAGATTTCAAAAATGTATGCGTATATGGCCATTTTATCCTGAACTTAGGACACTTAAAAATGTTTCAAATCTCCTTTAAAAAAAGTCTGGAATATTTGTTTAGTTAATGTATGGACACCATGCAAGGTTCTGAAGCAGAATGTCATATACATTAAAAGCCATCTCTGGAATTTTGAAGTTAGAGAAAAATTCTGCAAAATATCCCACGTAGCTGTCTAATTCAAGTAGTGTTAGGAAGCTCACCTACTTTTTTTTTTCTTTTTCAAAGATGATTAAATATAACACAGTCAGAATTTCACATTCTACCTGGCATATGGTGAGTGTTCAACAAATGTTGGCTTTTATTGTTACTACTCTTTAATTTGCTCAGACACATGTGATCATCACACAACAATTTTACCCTATGCTTATGTAATACTTTTTTGCTTTGCTTCACTCTCCCCAACCTGGCTCTTTCATTCTTCACTTTTTTTCTTTTCTTCTTGCTCTGGTCAGTTCCACAATCATCCTCTAAGTCTGCTACTATTTCTATTCTCATTGTTCCTGTCAATAACTCCCATCAGGCAAATAGTGCAGATTTGTGTGTTTACTTAAAAAAAAGATTCTATTTATTTATTTGAGAGAGAGAAAGAGAGCACATGAGTGGTGGGGGTTGGTTCAAGGGAGAGGGAGAAGCAGGCTCCTGTACTTTATAGAAGCTAGTCCTATAACGTAAAAATGTGTTTCTTCTTTTTTTTTTTTTTTAAGATTTTATTTATTTATTTATTTGACGGAGAGAGACAGCAAGAGCAGGAACACAAGCAGGCAAAGTAGGAGAGGGAGAAGCAGGCTTCCCAAAGAGCAGGGAGCCCTAAGAGGGACTCCATTCCAGGACCCTGGATTCATGACCTGAGCCAAAGTCAGATGCTTAATGACTGAGCCACCCGGGCACCCACGAACATGTTGAGGTATATTATTAAATTTAAACATGAACTATTTAAATTACTGTATCAACTTATACTAGGAGGTCCTATAAGTTTAAATGCAGACCACCCAAATATTATTGCTTATGGGCATATCCCTTTAGTCTTCATGGACAGATGTGAAGTAGCAGAATGCCTTTACAATGCAAAAGGTCTGCTTCTGCTTTCCATGGCACATTTTGTATTCAAAGTAAGGATGCTTGTTAGTTAGCTCATGGCATTTTCCTTTAGTCTATAAGATGTGCAGCATTTGGGAGGACGTCTTAGCTCATGCTCATCTTATGCCTTTGGTCAACCCAGACATTTCTGGGAAGAAGGATTTTAACACTTTTTATAGCATTACGTTTTCTGGAAGTCAACCTATACTTTCATGGACTCTTAAAAAATCCAGTCATGTGTTGTTTCCAGTGCTTGGAATCATCTCTCAAAGACATTTGCTGATTACCATTTTAATGCCTAAAAAATGTCGTAGAGTAGAATCATGGAAACTATTTTTTCAGGAAATTAGATTTTCCTGGCTGAGATAGCAATAAGTCTGATTGACAAGGAAAACTCTCCACATGAACAATATTCTAAAGGAGGAGTATGAGGTTTTATCTGGGAATTTCAGAACACTGAGAGAAATGATTGTTTAAGGTGGGTCTGATTTTGGCAATGCTTCTTTAATATATTGAAAAAGTGAGATAAAATTTTTATTTTTACTTCTTTGTAACCACAAGATGGCACCAGTTTTCTATTTTTAAACGCTTGGCATTGCTATTTTTCATTTTTTTTTTTTTTTACATTTTTTAAAGATTACAAGCTGTTTAGGGACATTTGGTTATAACTTTCCCTCAAATACGGGCTCATAGACTATAAGGCTAAAGTTACGGTATTAAATAAGAATTTGTAGGTAGAATAAGGTTTATAATATGCATCGCATATGCATGGGATTGATTGGTTTAAATGGTTGAAATCTCAGCCCAAGGGAAAGGAGTTTCTCTGGGGGTTTTGTAAGTGAAAGGGCATTGGGAAACTTAAACTGGGTTACACCACGAGAAGTCAGATGTAAAGTGGTCTTGGCCAGGAGTTCCCTGTCTGATCCAAGGGTATGAGCTGGCAGAGAATATAGGCAGGAGGAGAAGGAGGCTAAGAATGTCAGCTGTGCTGAGAGTTGAACTCTCCTAGAAATGATATTTTGAAGTGAGGGGAGTACTGAGGTTGTGTTTGAGGAAGAAGAAGGAAGAGATCAGTGTGCCTAAGCGTGCCTAAAGCAGAAGCAAAAAGTAGAAGGCAATTCCACTCACTTTTCAGCTCTGACCTAACTCTGTTAACATATTCTGGTTTAGCAAATTGTCCTGGGCCTACAAAAGACAAATGAAGGGAACCAATGGGGAACCAGCTACCTTCCTGTCATAAATGCTGTTGTAAGGCTGTTGTCTAGCTATAGTTCTAAGACCTTCCTGTCCTCACCGTCCCTTCATTCCCTGTTTTCCTTCTCTTCATCAGTCCAATTTCTTTTGGATATAAGTCGTAGAAACCCAGTGCAAAGTAGCTTAAACACAAGGGAATTTATCCACACATGAGACTTAAAAGTTCAGGGTTTGAATAACTTCCAACAGCTGCATGTAGATGTTCCACTGTTGGTTCTGTTGTTGTTGTTTATCCCCTGTTGTCTTCATTCTTCCTCACATCTGTCCAGGTTACAGGATAGACTGCCCCAACTGCACTAGACGTTCACGATTTTCATAGCCATCAATCTCAGAAGCCATTAGTTTCTCTCCCAGTATTCCTACAAAGACCCTCATTGATGGGTCTGGGTTGTGTGTCCACTTAGCACAAGAATTATATGGACCACACAAGGTGCAATACTCAAAAGAAAAGGTTTATGGACAGATTATAAATGTAACCCATGCCCATTATATCGTCCTAAGAAAGTATCTGGATAGGTACATGGCCCCAGGCCAATGTTCCCAATGTAGTAAGAACTAATCTACTAAATGCAGGGAAAACGCACAGCTTATAATTATGGATAAGGACTAGATCTAAGTTTGGAGATCTTCAACCTAGGAGGAAAGTCTCTTAGAGAGAATTAAAGGTTTGATCTGTTGTTACCCTCTAGTATTTCCTGTTCTTTTTAGTCATTTACTTCTCTGGTAAGCGTAACGGTGGGCAGGTTGACTTGAGAAGAATTTCTGGTCTCAGAGTCTCCTGAACTAAAATCAGTCTTTTCCCCTCTCCCTCCTTCTATCCCTCCCTCTGTACCTTCCCACCCCATCACCAAATGTGACTGGATTTCCTTTGACCCATTGTATGTAGGACTCGTTCGGAATCCTGGAATGAGACATCCAACAGAAATCTTGGGACTAAAATTTTTGTGTTCAAAGCAGGGAATTGGAGATGTTTCCTTATGCTGATGTGTGGTCATTGTGTCAATAATGAAAGCTCTAGATGTAGTTACTTTCATTAATTTCTATCTCACAAAGTTGTGTAGTAAGTGTTCTGTAGTGAGTGTCTGGGAAGATGGCTCCTGCCAAATCTGGAGAATATAAGAAAAGAAGTGTTCTTCTGGGTAAACATTCTTAGTGCCGGGTATTAGAAGCTTTTGTAGAGCTCAACAGAATACTTAGACGTTTAATTATATAGTCATATATTTTAGGTTAATTTTATTTTATAATGGGTTGACCCATTATATTAACATGATGACTGTGTTTTCTTGTGGAAAACTTGGAAACAGACTTATAATAAAATGTCCCCCTGCCTCCCCCTCACTATGAAAACTAGATTGCTTAGTTTGAAAGAATTGATCATAGTCTTACAATGATAGTTTCTACACTATTTTACACAGCATTCTCAGAGTATTTAACATTTACTCTGACAGCAAAGCTGTGGAAAGCTTCTATCTGAGTGGTATGAACCAAAAAGCAGGTAAGAAGCCTGACTTTAAGGACTAATTTCTACCCTGTTAATTGTCCTATTGGTCTTAAGGAAATGAGATAGACAATCATCCATTTTTAGTGGACTAAGAAGGCACAATGTCTGAAAAGTTGGCATGTATATTAGAAATTCCTTCATTAGGAATGATGTCCAACATCTTTTCAAGTACCTGTTGGCCATCTGTATGTCTTCTTTGGAAAAATGCCTATTCAGAGCCTCTACTCATTGTAAAATCAGACTGTGTTTTGTTTTGTTTGTCTATTGAGTTGTATGAGATCTTCATGTATTTTTGATATCCGCTCTACTCCAAGTCCTGTTTCTATGTTCCCTTTTCATTGACTGGCACCACCATTCATTTGGACAGGCTAGTTTTTCACTCATCCTATCGACGACTTAATTCTATAATTTTTACTTTCGAAACATCTTTGGAATTCTTCTGTCAGTTTCTACCATAGTCTGAATAACAATTTTTTTTAATGTGGAATACTGCATTATTAGCCTTAAAAATGGCTTTCTTGGATGCAATCTGACCTTCACCCTGGCAGAATAACCCTTTCAAATATGAATCTGTTGATACCACCGCTTAGAATTTCCCCTTTACATTGAAGATAAAGACTCAGTTTCTAAACATAAGTCACCAGTGGCTATATGATCTGGCCCCTCCCTTACACTCTGGCTTTCTCCGGCACCACCTCCCTCACTCCTCTATGTTCCAACCTCTCTGGCCATGCTCTCTCTTCCCAGAGAGTCTTCTCATATGAGGCTTTTCTGTCTGGATCACTCTTCTACCTCTCCACTACTTACCAGGTGGATTCCTATCTTCCGTGATATAAGCTCAAGCTTTAGCTCCTCAAGTCTGCCTTTGTGGACTTGCCTTGCAGCTCTTTCTTGGTGCTTATCACTGATAATTTTACATTTGCTTCTATTATTGTTGTTGGCCAATAATGCCTGTCTTCCCTACTCAATTCAAGCTCTACAAGGTCATGACTTATGTCTGCCAATCATTAATTCCATAGTCCCAGGCAAGAGAATGTAATAGGAGCTCAATAAATAGTTAGATGAAAGATTTCTTATATTGCTTTACACTTACTTTTCTATCTAAAAGAAAGCAGTGTGTGATTACTGTTAGGTTTGGGCTGTCTTGAGCATTGTTGTGAAGTGGTCAGCAGAACCTTCAATGGCATACATGAAAGGGATGTAGCAGGCTACTGGGTATGTTCTTCCAGAAGAGGTTGTGGGTAGAGTAGCCCAATTTCTCAGAAGAAATAGATGTTGCTCCCACCTTATTTCCTCTCTAGCCATGTAAAAAGCAGACTAAATGGAGCAAGTTAATTTAGCATAGTTTTAGATGAAGCCTCACACTATTCCTGGGATGGGATAGCATTATAGGATAGTCAAGGTGGTCTGAGATGGGCTGTGGACAGTTGCAATTAGTGTTCTTTCCATACACATTGGGAAGCATGTCTAAGTTTCCAGAAGTGTTACCCAAAATAAAAATCTTGTTTGCCTACTTAAAAGCTGTTCCCACCTTTTCTGGGGATGTAGAGCCTTTATTGCATTCCAGTGTGTAACCCTAACTCATGTGCCTTGAGAAAGATACAGTATCCAGATCCCAGCAAGAAATTCTAATCGATCTAAGCCAGTCACTGTGACCCGGTTTCCTTGTCAGTTATTGAATCTGATGCGGGCATGCCACTGCATGTGAGAGGCCTTCGTGTTCTTGGAGAAAAGGCTCTTCACTTGTTATCAGAGGCACCTGGATAAGCAGTCCCCCTCCTTCTGCTCAATGCTGTTGTGTGTGAATGGGGTCCTGAGAAGGCTACATCCAGCTTGTGACGTGGGAAATAGTCTGCAGATGAGAGACATGCTGAGCATGGCAGAGAGGCAGGGTAAAAAGCTCTGAGCTGCAGCCTAGTTCTCCAGACTCCAGCCTCCAGACTGCCACCAACCCACCATCTGTCTAAAATGTTTTAATGTAATAATTGTATTCTTCTGCTTTCTTTTTCTTTTTTATTTTTTATAAACATATAATATATTTTTATCCCCAGGGGTACAGGTCTGTGAATCGCCAGATTTACACACTTCACAGCACTCACCATAGCACATACCTCCCTAATATTCATAACCTCACTTCCCTTCTCCCAACTCCCCTCCCCCCAAAGCAAAGGAGTTTGTTTTGTGAGATTATGAGTCACTTGTGTTTTGTCTCCCTCCCAATCCCATCTTGTTTCATTTATTCTTCTCCTAGCCCCTTCCCTGCTTTCTTGTCAGTTTCTTGCTGTAGTATCCATTTGGCCTCTGCCAAACATTTTTCTGTTCTCATCTTTAAATATGGCACCCCCTCTGATCCTCTGCTCCGCTTGTTTCTTGGCATTTAAAGTCCTGTCATACAAGATCGCTTGCCATTCCTGACTGCTAAGGCCTGTTATTTCATGACTCTGTCACAGTGTTTATGCTTTGTGTTCCCTGTGGTTTAGAAATCCTATTCTCTGTGATGCCTCTCTTGACTTCTGAGGTAGCATTTACTTTACCACCAGACCTAGAACCTCTTTTTTCTTTTCTTTTTAAGATCTTCTTTACTTGAGAGAGGGAATGCATGCAATCAGAGGAGGAGCAAAGTGGGGGAGGGAAAGAGAAGGGAAAGAAACTTCAGCAGACTCCTTGCTGAGAGCTCAGAGCCTAATGTTGGGCTTGACCCCATGACTCTTAGATGATGACCTGACCTAAAACCAAAAGTCGAATGCTTAACTGACTGAGCCACCCAGGTGCTCCCAGACCTAGAATTTCTTTTCTTTTTTTTTTTTTCTGTTTTTTAGACCTAGAATTTCTAACATAATATGAAAATGATTTCAAAAAATTAGTTATTTGTTTATCTCTCCCCAGTAGACTGAAAACATTCTGATCATTGGTTATTTATCTTTACATTTTCACAACCTATACAAGTCCAAGTTTGTAAAAGGTACTCAATAAACATTTAATAAATTAATGAGGCTTTTCCTCTAGTAGAGATAAAGGAGTGTGAACATCAAACCATTGGAACCCTGAGTCCACAGGTGACCTATTGTTTTCAATATCGTTTTCTTACAGAGAGTTTCTTTCTTAATTGACTGATGGAAGGGTAAGTTCCAGGGTTAGTTTCCTTGCCGTTGATTAGGTAATTTATTTTTAACTCTTAGTGTAATTCTTCTGATGGTCAACAAAAACTAGAAATTCTAGATTTTTTGAAGGGATTTTTATTGCAAGTGATCATTATATTATAGGGCAGTGTTATTTATATAGTAAGTCAGTACTGATGCCTTGTTTGTGTATTTAGGGGTTCCTACTGTTGGACAGGGGATCAGGTGTTGAAAGTTTGGACAAACTCATGAAAACCAAAAATATACCTGAAGCTCACCAAGATGCATTTAAAACTGGTTTTGCAGAGGGTTTTCTGAAAGCTCAAGCCCTAAGGAAAAAACCAATGGTAAGTTGATTAGACACCATCCATATTGGGGAAGAATACCTAAAAGGAAGTCAGAGTCCTACCTTTAAATGGTTACACATACTTTTTCCAACACATATGTACCTTTTCATTGGTTATATTCCATTATATTTGTAACTTAAGCTGTGTCAAAATGGAAATACCTGTTGACACTCTCCCTTTTCTCAAATGAGAACCAGAGTCAAGGACAGAAGCATGAGTTCCTTCATGAGGTTTTTGATAACAGGGTGCTGAAAGGAAATCATGGCAACTATATAAAAGAATGTCAGGTTCCAAAATTGCATATGATGGAATATGATTACCATCAATAACCATATTCTTGCTTTTCGTCAAGGTGTCATTTGTCATTGTTGTTATTTGATTTAATTTTTTTTTCTTTTCCTCCTCCAGATTCTCTGAGATGAATTCATCCGATTCTCTTCGTTCTGCTGCTGTTTGGCATTTATGGACTCTTAAAAAATCCATTTTTATCTGGTAAAGTCTCTTTTTATTTATCTGACTTTTATTTTTAATCTTTTAAATACTCAACATTTTTTTTTTCATTTTCTGCCTGAGACAGGAGAGAAGAAGTATTTTCTGTTTTGTTTTTGTTTTTTAAAGATTTTATTTATTTATTTGACAAAGAGAGAGAAAGATCACAAGTAGTCAGAGAGGCAGGCAGAGGTAGCGGGGAAAGCAGTCTCCCTGCTAAGCGGAGAGCCTGATAGCCTTGATCTCAGAGCCCTGAGACCATGACTTGAGCCTGATGTGGGGCTTGATCCCAGGACCCTGAAATCATGACTTGAGCTGAAGGCAAAGGCTTCAGGTGTCCCAGCACCTGGGTGCCCCAACATTTACTGTTCTGGTGCCACCCGTGTGCCCCAGCATTTACTGTTCTGGTGTCTAGGCCTTTCTTTCCTAAGTCAACACTTCACAGATTGGTTCAAATTGAGGTGATTTTTGCATTGAAGTAGAAAAGTTTTAATCTGTTATGGTTACATGCCAAGTGCATTATTAGGGCTCATTATATTTACATTGCTTTGTGGGTTACAAGAAAAGTTCCTTTAGACACTGTACGAATTTCAAGTTTTATTTTGAGAAAATAATTAATATTTTGTTAATGTTCCAAGGATTATGTTAGAGCAAAAATGTTAGCTTAGTGGTTGGTTTTCCAGACTTCTAGAAAGTTAAACCTGTCCAATTATAAAACTTAAAAACATGTAGAATAATTGTATAATAAGAATACAAAGACATACTAATAAATTTATGAAAAATTTATATATAATACATAAGTATATAAAAATTTGGGGCTCCTCGGTGGCTCTGTTGGTTAAGCATCTGCCTTCAGTTCAGGTCATGATCTCAGGGTCTTGGATCGAGATGTCTGCACCTTCCCCCACTTGTGTGCTTTCTCTCTCCCCATCTCAAATAAAATCTTAAAAAAAATATGTATCTATATATATACACACACACACATATATAAATTTAGTATATAATTAAGAATTGCCTCAAGTGATTCTCCTAGTTCTCACTTTACCAGTCTAAAATGAAGTAATAATGCCCATCCGAAGTAGTTCCTGTTGCTTTCTCAGCTATTCAGTTTTTACCTCGTGTTTTCTATGTTCTTTATGATTGGTTACCTTGAGAGAAAAAACTGATAACAATTAAAGAATAACAGTTGGTCTGGATCAGGACTTCATCCCAGAACTTGCATGTTACCCCAGATATTTTAAGTTTTTGTGGCATCAAAACTTAGATGAGATTTTAACATCCAGGAATATTCTTTTTTTTTCTTAAGATTTTATTTATTTGACAGAGAGTGAGTGCAAACATGGGGAGCACCAGGAACAGGGAGAAGCAGGATCCCTATTGAGCAGGGAGCCGGATGTGGGGCTCAGTTTCAGGATCCTGAGGTCATGCTTAACTGACTGAGCCATCCAGGCACCCCAAGAATATTCTTTTCATAGCTAGTCACCTTTTGTCTCCTCATTTTCAAAACACAACCAGTGTAGGGACACCATATGATCGATATTGGAGGGGTGGGGTTAGTTCTGGCTATTGTTTTATGTTTCTTAATATCTTATATTAAATCAAAATATATATCAAAATATGAAGTGCACTGCCTTATAATTTCTTATAAGGTTCACGTGGTTTGGCTATAAATTTAATTTGCATAACTTATAAAGTCTCACTGTGTAGATCCTTAAATAAACAATGTAGTGGGCTAAAACTGTTAGTGTCCAGTGTATATTTGCTCTGACAACTTGTGTAATTTTGGTATGTTAAGTGTTTTCAGCAAAACTCTAGTTTTGCTTACTGATCTTTTTTTTTTTTTTTTTGCATCTAAATTTCTGTCTTAAAGACAATATTTTTGTCTTTTTCTCAGGAAATTAGAAATTGCTCTATTTACTCACTTACATCTGTTCAGTAGGGAAGTTTAACCAAAGGGGAGAGGTTTTAAGATAGTTTTGTAATAGTTCCCTGTAGTTGATCTGAAGTGTTTTACTGTCTTTCCAAGTTTTCACTGTCATTCTTAATGATATTATTACTGATATATATCATATGAGGGCAAGTAATAACAGTTGCTAGAGGAGGAGGCTGCATGAAAAGTGAAATAATCTTTTAAGGTATACACTTAAAAAAATACGCTAGTGCTAGCTTTTATATTGGGTTTAAGGCAGTGTATCTCGTGGTGTACATCCCTGACCAGTTGTATCAGGATAATTTAGGGTGACGGTTAAAAATGCAAACAGTCCTGGACCTTTTTCTAGAACTACAAACCAGAATTCTAGGCCATGGCCTGGGAACTTGCATTTATACATTTCTCAAGTGATTTTTATGCAGAGTTGAGTCTGAGAATGATTGGTTTAAATTTCTCTTGTTAGATATGATGAGGGAAGAGGGAAATAATTTTTCATTTTAAAATATTTATTTATTTGACAGAGAGAGAGAGATCACAAGTAGACAGAGAGGCAGGCAGAGGGGGAGGGGAGGCAGGCTCCCTTTCTGGGCAGAGAGCCTGATGCGGGTCTCAATCCTAGGACCCTGAGATCATGACCTGAGCCGAAGGCAGAGGCTTAACCCACTGAGCCACACAGGTGCCTCAAATTTTTGATTGGAAGGTGTAAAGATGTTATTTAAGGGGTCCCTGGGTGGCTCAGTTGTTAAGTGTCTGCCTTCAGCTCAGGTCATGATCCCAGAGTCCTGGGATGGAGCCCACATCAGAAGCCCTGCTTGGCGGAAGCCTGTTCCTCCTCTCCCACTCCCCCTACTTGTGTTCTCTCTCTTGCTGTGTCTCTCTCTGTCAAATAAATAAAATCTTAAAAAAAAAGATGTAACTTTAATGTGAGTCATTTGTTCCTTCAACATGGTCTAGAAATCTGGAAGATGTAGTTTCTTTTCTTCACTATGAATTAATGTATGTAAACTTAGATATAATTTTCTGTACTTTCTTACATCTGAATAATAGGGTGGTTGAAATTTTAGGAAACTAACAAATATATAAAGAATTACTTTTGTTCTCTTTAGTCTGCTTCTGGATAACAGGGATTGATTCTGCAGTAGATCCCGTCCACATGAAACATGTCACCTTTGAACATATTAAAGGAGTCAGTTAAAATGTTTACCCTGCACTCTTCAAATATTATCTAATTATATAAGACCAATATTTGATTTTAAAGGTATAAAATAGAAAATATATTTATTGGTCTCTACCTCCAGTTTGAGGCACTAAAACTCTTGTTATTCCCTAAATGACAAGAGTACTAAGTGCATCTTTGCTTCTGCAGTTTGGTCTTTGATGCTGATGTCTGACACAGGGCTTCCTGGGTGATGGCAGTGTCATTTGTATGAGGCCACTCTGGTGGACTCCTGGGTAGGGCTGGACCCTAGAAAAAATGAAGCCGTGATTAGAACCTTGGAAGTTTTAGCTTCGCTGCATATACTCCAGCCCTCTTTTAGGTATTGGGGCAGAAGAAATAAGTCTCTGCTGTCATTTATAACAGAAACTAAACCATGATATTGCATATGAGGAAATAATAATAGAGTGTGCTCAAATGTGATGAAGCATTATAGGAAAAATATGGAGCAGCATGAAGAAGACTGGGAGTTTTGAGGGAAAGATCACAATTTTATTTTTATTTATTTATTTTTAAATATTTTATTTATTAGAAATGCAGCTTGCATTTTCATGGTCTTTTTGTTTGTTTGTTTTAAACACCATCATTCTTACTAATGAACTTTATTTCAGAGCAGCAAATATTTTGTTAAATAAAAAGTGAGTCACTTCAAAATCTGAATAACTATAAAAGTATGCTTAGTATTAAAAGAAAGATTAACCCCAAATCTCAATCCTTTCAAAGTGAACTTTGAATTACCCTCCTGGTTATGGAAAGTCATATTTGCTTTTCATTCAGATTTTGTGAATATGAACATGTTGTTACAGGATTTACAGATGACTTTATTTAACTGAAGAGAATTATTTTAGAGCTCATTGTATTGGCCTTACAACCAGATTATATTCTTGAAGTGATTTTATTAAAATAACCTACAGTTTTCTAATAACTTTTAAGCTGTATATGGTCTTCATTGAAGAAGTTGATAGAGGGAGTTTGCTATACCGTATCTTGCCTCTTTTTTTTGGGGGGGGGGTAGCTTTAAATGTTGATCTAATTTCAAACTTGATCTAAATTCCAAACTTTGGTCCAGATTCATTATCCCATTTTTTAATTGGCCACTTCCCTTTCCCCTTTCTCTCCTCTTTCATCCTTCCCTGTCCCTCTCTCCTTCCTTCCTTCTCCCTGTGTGTATACATGTCTTTGTGTGGATGCATGTTTTTATTTTTCCTAGACAGACTTCTCAGGTAGAAATTGCTGGGTCATGTAGTAAGTTTCTGTTTACCTTTTTACGGACCTGATGAAATGCATCATTCTCCGTATCTTCTACAGCATATTCTTAGAGTCATTTTGATAAAAATGTCATTCTTAGAGTCATTCTGGTGTGAATGAAATAATATCTCATGGATTAACATACGGTTATCTACACTAGTGATATCCTCTCCTGTTTTATTGGCCGTGTGTATATTTTCTTTGGAGAAACATCCACTCAGAGCACCCTCACTGTCCCTTTTGGGTTGCCTTTTTTTTTTTTTGAAAATTATAAACATATATTTTTATCCCCAGGGGTACAGGTCTGTGAATCACCAGGTTTACACACTTCACAGCACTCACCAAAACACATACCTTTTGGGTTGTCTTATTATGTGGTGTGAGAGATCATATATTCTGAACACAAGTTCTTTATCAATCTTGGTTTTTTTTAAATCCAATTGACAATCTCTGTTGAGTGGAGTGTTTAGTTAATCAGATTTAGTTTTGATATACTTGTTTCTACACTTCCCATTTTGCTTTTTCTTTCCTGTTTTTCTCATATCTCAAGAGATCCTTCTGTTCCTCCTTTTTTGAGTTACGTCTTAGTGATTGATCTAGGTATGACTATGTGCATCTTGTTAGTCTACTCTAATTCTGGTCAAATGTAGGAACTTTGTTTCAGTAGATCTCATTTTCTTCTCTGTGCTCCTAGTGCCATATGTTATATCTGTGCATGTTACAGCAGCTCAATAATACAGTGACATAACTAGTGCTTTATAGACTCTTATTTCCACAGTCTTTCTCTGGAAATGTCATTTATTTTTGCCTTTGTTTTTTTAAGAATAGTTTTACTGGATATAGAATACATGGTTACCTTTTTAAAATCTTTAATCATTTAGATTATGTTATCCCATAGACTCCTAGCTTCCATTATTTTTTTTTAATTTTGATTTATGTTATCCCATAGACTCCTAGCTCCCCTTATTTTTTTGTAAGAAGTCAGCTGTTAATCATAATTTTGGTCTCCTTTTGTGATAGATTGGTTTTTTTCTCTTGCAGATTTCAAGGTTTTGTTTTTGTTTACTTATCCTTGATTTTAGCAGTTTGAACCCATGATGACATGTTTAGGTGTGGATGTGCTTTTCTATTTCCTAGTTCAGATTTACTGGGCTTCAAGGATCTGCAAATTAGATTTTCATCAAATTTAAGCAATTTTTGGCAATTACTTCTTCAAATATATTAATCCTTTTCTGTCTTCCTTCTGGGGGTCTCCTTACATATGTGTTGGTACACTTATCGTTGATCTGGTCTCAGGCTTTGTTCATTTTATTCATTGTTTTTTACCTCCCTCTCTGCTTGAGATTAATTTCTGATTCTTCAAGTTCACTGATTCTTCTGTCATCTCAAATCAGTTGAATTTTTGATTGCAGGTGCTGTATTTTTCAGCTATAATTCCCATTCAATTCTTTACTTTGTATCTTTTTATTTTTTTTATAACTTTTTTTTTATTTGACAGAAAGATCATAAGTAGGCATATAAACAGGCAGAGAGAGAGGGGGAAGCAGGCTCCCTGCGGAGCAGGAGGCTGAATGTGGGCCTGGATCCCAGGATCCTGAGATCATGACCTGAGCTGAAGGCAGAGGCTTAACCCACTGAGCCACCCAGGCACCCCTGTATATCTTTTTATTGAGACTCTTCATGTGTTGTGTCATTTTCATCATGGTTTTCAAACTATTTCCATTAGTCTTTGACCATGTCCATGTAGCTGCTTTTCAATCTTTTAAATCTTTGCTGAATCTACCATCTGGAAATACTTAGATGGGTTTCTCCTTAATGCTTTTTGTAGGAAGGGCCACCTTTCTTGTCTTTTTATAATCTTGTTAAATTTCAGGTGATGTAGCAATTAGGGGTTCTGATTTCCACCCCAGGGGGTTGTCTTGTTTTGCTTAATAACTTGCCTCCAGGAAATTTATGAAGTCTGTCTCTCCTGCAGTGTGCAGCCATTGATGTCTCTGTTCATTTCTTAAATTTTTAAGTCTTGCTTCCTACATGTTGCTGCTGTGCCTGCATCCTTTCACATTTAGCCAAAGATTGGGCAGATGTTGTTTGCACACCCCATTATTCATGCTTTCTCCTCTGCTGATGGATCTGTGTGGGCTTCTAAGTCCATTCAACATTTGGGTCATTTTCAAGGCTCCCTGGTTTTTGCTTACTAACAAGCGTTTTGCTTCTTTGCGTGTATGCGCATGGCTTGGCAACCATGGGTATGTGGGTGGCTTGAACCAGCTTCAGTTTCCACTGCATGCCCTGGGTAAACCTGGAGCTTCTGTCAAGTGCTTATCACATTCAGATGGCTCTCTGACCTCTCAGAGCTTACAGTTAAGTACCTTGCTACTCTTACCTTGTTTTCCCCAAACAGCATTGCAACCTCAGGCTAGAGAACCCTGTCTGCTTAGCATGGAGGCCACCTCTTTGACTTACTCTGCCTCAGGTCAGGAAAGTCCCTTCTCTAAGTGACAGGTTTCTGGCATGGGAACTGAGAGCGCAGCACAGACTCACAAAACTCTAATCAAACTTCAGTAATTTTCATGAATAAACACTTCTTAGTTTGTTGTAGGTGTTCAGAGTCTTTAAAATATTATTATCCAGATTTATAGCCCCTGAGCGGCGAGCCGGTGGCGGCCCCGCCGCCCCAAGCGGCGAGCCGAGCGGCGGCCCCGCCGCCCCAAGCGGCGAGCCGAGCGGCGGCCCCGCCGCCCCTAGCGGCGAGCCGAGCGGCGGCCCCGCCGCCCCTAGCGGCGAGCCGAGCGGCGGCCCCGCCGCCCCTAGCGGCGAGCCGAGCGGCGGCCCCGCCGCCCCAAGCCGCGAGCAGGGCGGAGGCCCCGCCGCCCCTAGCCGCGAGCCGGGCGGAGGCCCCGCCGCCCCTAGCCGCCAGCCGGGCGGAGGCCCCGCCGCCCCAAGCCGTGAGCCGAGCGGAGGCCCCGCCGCCCCTAGCCGCGAGCCAAGCGGAGGCCCTGCCACTATGTGATCTTAGAGGCTTGGGCTTCGCACATGCGCTTTGGGCACCTTTAGGCGCTGCCCTTTATGCGCAGGCGCAGACACGCGGGATTCAGAGGTGCGCAAGCGCATTTGTGCTTGGCGTCATGGTTACGGTTGTTAGGTGCTCCAAGATTCCTAACTGTTGCTCCCTACGTTTGGCTTACCTCTAGCACTGGTGCTGGTGTCTAGAAGCGGCGAAGAGCCGAGCGGAAAGTGGAGTGTTGGTTAAGCCTGTAGGCTTTGCAATGAAGAAGTTTTTTGGTTTCCGGACTGCGAAGGTGCGTTCATCCCCGACCTTAGACATGGAGCTGATGAATGACTTGAGGGCATCGGTTCACAAGGAGGAAGTCACGGAGACCCAGCCCCGGTATAACATCCGCGTGAAAGAGCTCAAAAAGATCCACAAAGTTGCTGTCATGGACAACATATTCAAAATGCAGCGGTTGCTCTTGCGTGGGAAGAACGTGAATAAAAGAGACAAGAGGAAAAGGTAATAGGCATTAAGGGCCTGCTTAGCCAGAGGGAGTCATTTTGTGTTTATGTAGTGAACTTAGATTGACCCCGCCCCTCCCAGAGGAAATTACTTGCAAAGGCTAGATACAGGGGCAGGTCTGGCCAGGTGAAGACATCCAATCAGTAGGGTGCGCATATATCTACTAGGGTAAATTGAAATTCAGTTGGTCATCCATATATCTACTAGGGTAAATTGAAATTCAGTTGGCCATCCGTATATTTACTAGGGTAAATTGAAATTCAATTGGTCACACATAGAAAGCCCGGGCAGTTTTCTCTGTGTGTGGCAGACCTAGCATGATTGTTCAGTTTTCTCTGTGTATCACAATCTCATTGGTCACCTGTGTATAGCCCGGCTAAAC
The DNA here is from genome assembly GCF_964662115.1 of Mustela nivalis. Classification (NCBI taxonomy): domain Eukaryota; kingdom Metazoa; phylum Chordata; class Mammalia; order Carnivora; family Mustelidae; genus Mustela; species Mustela nivalis. The sequence continues at coordinate 40,794 of NW_028135561.1, read as the reverse complement.
GATCTCTAGAAAAGTCTGTCAGGCTGGGAGGGGTCTTCTCTTTGCAAGAGATAGCCCTGAGCGGTCAGTTTGATCCTGTCTATCTGGTTGTGGAGCTCCAGGGTATGGCCCACCGGGGAGAAGCTGGAGCAGCCACGCTCCCCAGGGCTAGAGTGGATGCGGGGACGCCCCTTCCCTCCACTGGTAGGTCGCCAGGGGGTTTGTGTCCCCATAGGCAGCCAGGGGGTTTGAGTCCCCCTAGGTGTCCAGGGGCTTCAAGTCCCCCTAGAAAATACCCACCTGTGTCAGGACCACAGGCCTGCAGTTGTCTTTTTGTCTTGTTTTGTTGTTGTTGTTGCAGTAGCAGAAATATCTGCTATTTATTTATTTATTTATAATGGTATTAAATACTAATATTGATAATTGGTAATTCTTGATTTTCATATGATCTATAAATCTAAATATCTAATAAAATGAAAAATAATTTCGTTTATTATTTAATATAATGTATATGAAAATATGTCATATATAAATATATATTTATGTATAAGATATATAAAATATATATTATTTCATATATAAAATATATATAAAATACATAGTGTACAAAAATAAAACTGTTCCTGTTTATTTGAATCCTGAGCTTCCTTTGGCTTAAAGTTTCTTGAACATCAGATTGTAGATTTACTTAAAAAGAATTCTTCGTTATTTTAGTCCTCTTTTCCCATAGTGCTTTCAAGAACTAAAATTTATTTAAATGCCAACCATGTGACTAGAACTGCAGTAGAGCTGTTGTATGTATATACCATTATTTCATTTAACGTAAGGCACATTGATTGTGTGATGCCCCACCATATTGTATACCAATAAGAAATCTTTAAAAATTCTGCCAATTATAGTTGTAAGACAGTTTGAATTATAAATCCCATTCCAGTGTCAGAGATACTAAAAGGCGACAAAATGAGCCTCCTAGAATCATTGATATATAGTATTCTTGTGAATATTTAAAACATACCTGAGAAATAGGCATAATTGTATCACTTTACCTAATGGGAGTGTTGTCTTTGTACAATAGTAGCAATAGTAACAGTCATAAAAATAATATGAAACAAACTTTGCATAGATCCTCATTTAAGCATGGTGATGAGGTCTTGTGAGATAACTATCCTTTACTTTATTTTTATTAGTTTTTAGTAATCTCTGTAGCCAACGTGAGGCTTGAATTCATGACCCTTGAGGTCAAGAGTCACATGACCTTCAAACTGAGCAAGGCAGGGAACATGAGATAACTGTTTTTCTCTCCACTATTTTGATGAGGAAATTGAGGATAAGGCTGAGCCATAACTATTAAGTTTAAATCCTATTAAACCCAGGTTGAGCTGAATCCTGAGGTCAAGCTCTACCTCGTCAGATAGCCTGCTCTTTTATTAGTATGGTGAATGATCACTAATAAATACTGTACTTTCTTCAAAAGAAAATGAAATCTTTGTTTTTGAGTCAAAGGAATAAGATGCTACTTAAAGTTTACAATTACATGAATTAATTGCATGTTTTGAAATCGTGCACTATAATTTCCTAAAACATTCTTTCACTCTCATAGGACGCCTCTCCATCTGGCCTGTACCATCGGCCATGCTGACATGGTAGATTTTCTTGTAGAGAGGAAATGCAAGCTTGACCTCTATGATGGAGACTGTAGGACTCCTCTAATGAAGGTGTGTGGTAGCAGCTGTGTCTGCCTGAGATGGATTTGATTTAATTACTTAGTATGAAAATCTATTGCAATTAAGTGTAACTAATTGTTTGTAGCATGCTTGCTTTAAATTCCCAGAATTTACACTCTGTTTCTTGGGATACTACTGACAGGCTATACAATACCAGGAAGAGGCATGTGTAACTATTCTTTTAGAACATGGTGCTAATCCACATCTTACGGATAAGTTTGGCAATACTGCCCTCCACTATGCTGTTGCTGGTGAGAACACATCAATAGTAGAGAAGCTGATTTTATTCCATGCAAATATTGAAGCAAGAAACAAGGTACATCAACATTATTTATAAAGTATTTGAAATTTTAAAACATATATATATATAAATTTTTTAGCTACAAAACATTTATTTACATATTTATTCGTATATGTAATAAATAATAAATACTGAATTCTATACATCAAGTCCTGTACCAGGGAAACAACTCCAAAGCCAGGGCAGGGAGGACTAGAGAACGATGAAGCCCACGGAAAGGGCAGAGTTCTGTTTCCCAGCCGCCCTTCCACCCCAGGAGGAGAATCTTCCCATTAGTGCTTGGGAGTGGATGGTGGGCTCAGAGCCCACAAAGGCTTGAAGGCCTGATGGGGAATGAGATGATGATGGAGGCTGGGTGCTGTGCAGGGGCTTAGGAAATGGGTGCTGCTGGGAAGGGGTGGGAGACCATGACCTAGTGGGGTAACTTGGGTGAGTGCGAGTGGGAGGAGAAAGCAGCAGGTTGCAATCCCCGGGCACTCCAGGCCCCAAGGTTCTGAAGATGAGAGCACGGGGATCGGGTCCTGACATCCTCCAGGGGCATCTACTTGTGCTCATAGCCACTCTGCCTGCCATGTCCCGCACTGGGGTCTCCCATTTCACAGAGTAGTTCCTGCTCAGCATTGTGTAGGTTTTCAGGGTTAGTAGCTGTGCATGGGGAGTCGAGGGGGACCACACTCACTCTTCCATTTGTTATTTCTTTGACATGCCTTACCTCCTACCACTGCCCTTAAGGAAGCACTGTTGGTTGACATAGGGTCAATTTTTCATACGTACAAGCTCAAGCATTCCCTCAATGAAAATATTTTGAAATAACTTCATTGTCTAAGATTTCACTTTATTTTTATTTTTTGATTTTTTTTTCTTGAGTGCACTTTTTGGAAATACATTTTTGTAGGGACTGTAAAGAAAGAAAGCAGGAAGAAAGCACATATACAGACTTATAAGAAGAGAAGCATGTTCTTCACATAGCAAGAATTTTTATGCCTCTATGCTTCTAACCCAAGTAGTAATTCTGAGTAATTTTACATGGAATATGCCTTATTCTGCTCTAAGACTATGATCTAGTTATAGGGATAGAGAAGTGATCTATGTTTCTATCATTCAGTTGATATTCATACTAGTCTTTGATACATTTTCATTCTTAAATGCAGCAATTATCTACAATTGATTATAGTTATTAAGTTTTTGTTGACCCAAGTGTTGGTTTTCTTCAAGTTTTGAAAGAGGCCGGCTTTGGCTAACAGTGCTGTAAACTGTCAGTCAATTATTCGAAGTTTTAAGATTTCACTTTAACGAACTTTTTTTTAAAGAAAGATTTTATGTATTTGAGAGAGAGCATGAGAGCAAACACACATGAGTAGGGAGGAAGGGCATAGGGAGAGGGAAAAGTAGGGGAGCCTGATGCAGCGCTGGATCCCAGAACCCCAAGAACATGACCTGAGCCAAAGGCAGATGCTTAACTGACTGATCCACCCAGATGCCCAAGAGCTGCTCTTTTAATTTAGAGCCCATCTCCTTAGTGACCCATTTGGAGCAAGAGAGCCTTATGTTGACATCTGGGATCCTGATACCATTGATAGAAGAGAATCAAGCATGTTGGTATAACCTGGAAAAAAGCTTCACCTTTATTGGAAAGCTCTCGACACTGTATCCCTGAAACTAATTTCTGAAATGTTAATGTTTGCCATGAAAGTATTGTCAAATGGGGATAAGCAAATTTAAACCGGTTTCTTTTGCACTAGAGATAATGTGCAGTTCTGTAATATTTCTCAAACATAAAGGAACATTGAATCTTTCTATTGAGGCACAATCCTCACCTTCCTGCAAAGTATATGTTCTTTGGAATATAATTTAAGAAACACTACACCAGAGATAATCATTTAGGCTGTTAACTCAGTAAAAATACTTTAAGCTTTTACAGCTATGTTTTAGAGTTTGGAGATATAGAGATAAAAAATAGTCCCTTCCTTCAATAAGCTCTTGGTTTCGATGGGTGCAATAAAATAAGTAGTGTATACAGTGATAAATACTGTGAGAGAAGCCGAGATTCTTGGAACCGGTCAATGTTTGAAGTAAGATTTGGAGAATGACTACAGTTAATCTGTTGAAGAGGTAGAGGAGGACTATTTAACTGAATTTATTTTATTTTTCTCAAAAATATTTATTTATTTGAAAGAGTGAGAGTGGGAGAGAGAAGTGAGCATAGGGGTGGGGCAGAGGGAGAAGGAGAAGCTGACTCCCCACTGAACAGGGAGCCTGACGTGAGGCTGGATCCCAGAACCCTGGGCTCATGACCTGACCTGAAGGCAGACCCTCAGATTGAGCCACCCAGGTCCCCTGTGGAGGGCTATTGCAAAGAGAAGGAGCAGCTGATGAAAGGGGGTGGTGAGGGGTGGGGGGGGAGGGTAGGGGTAGTCGCAGGGGGTGGGGAAGATGGAGGGCTGGGGAAGTTGGGGGGTTGAGAGTACTTATATATGTGTTTAAGGTTAGAGGATACTTTATAGGTTTTAAAATTCAGTATGGAAGTATGTAATTTTGTAAATTACAAATTGTTTTTTTCACTTTTACAGGTCGAATTCACACCATTTTTACTTGCTGTAATTGAAAACAATCATGAAATGGTGGAATTGTTAATTAGAAAAAAAGCAGATGTACATGTGGTTGATAAGTTTAAAAGGTACAGTAGTTGTGTTTTTTTTTAACCGTATATTGTCCTAGGGTGGTATAATTAAGTCAGAAAGAGTAACATAATAAGAAGAGGATTAATTTATAATTATATAGTGAAAATGTCAACATGTCATCAGTTAGGCAGAAAGCAATTATTCTGATGGGGCAACATGAAGAACAGTATACACAGAATTTATATTCCTTCCTATTATTGACTGATGTGATCTGTAGTCCTTTTTTTTCTGCCATATGATTTTATGTTACCTAAAAGGGTTTCATATTAGTTTTATTATAAAGTGTGCACTCCTTTTATTTTATGACACAATATTAAACTTCTTAACCCTTTTATAGTATTTTTTAGAAACTTCTACTTAATATAAATTCTCCTTAAAAGATGCATATTAAACATAAATAGGAGTTGTTTTATCTTTTGGATGACTCCTTGCTTTAAATTTTTTTTTTAAAGAATACTGATGTTAGGTGATCCCTAAGTGATTATTAATTACTATTACCAGATAGGGTGGGCTTATCATCCTTTTTCATGTCATATATATATATATATATATATATATATATATATACAGAGAGAGAGAGAGAGAGAGTTTTCATTGGTAAGGGTAGAAGGATGAAAGATAACTTTCATCAAATAGATTTTTCTTTTTGTGAGTACAAATCATAGGTTGATGATAAAGAGAAAAGAGATGGACTTTAGATAGACACAAGACTAGGTTTAATTCCTTTCCTACTTGCTGGATATGTGACTCTGATACGTTCTCTGATATGAAAAGAAGGATAATATATCCTTCAAGGGTTGTGTGTAAATAATATTTTATATATATAGTATTTAATTTACTGCCTAACCATGCTTATTTTAGTACCATTAACTGCAACTATGACTCTTTTATTACTGTTAGTATGAATGCTGTTATTTTAAGCCTTCAAGTAGCGTTTTTGTTTTTTTTATTTTTAAATATTTTTTTTTTTTTGAGAGAGAGAGAGATAATATGAGCAGGGGAAGGGGTTAGAGCAGGGAGCCAGACATGGGGCTCACTTCTAGGACCCCAAGTTCATGACTGAGCTGAAGGCAGACGTTTAAATGACTGAACCACCCAATCACCCCTGCATATAACTTTTTTTAAAAAAGATTTTATTTATTTATCTGACAGGCAGGGATCATAGGTAGCCAGAGAGGCAGGCAGAGAGGGAGGGAAAGCAGGCTCCACACTGAGCAGAGAGGCCAATGTGGGGCTCGATCCCAGGACCCTAAGATCATGACCTGAACTGAAGGCAGAGGCTTAACCCACTGAGCCACCCAGGCACCCCTGCAAATAACTTTTTATACAGACCTGTCCTCTAGAAGACTTGGAAATACACCGAATCAGCTTAAGGAAAAAAAAATGGGGAATTCTTTTTTAAAATCTTCACTCGTTCAGTTAAGTGACCTCAGCATAGTTTCTTGTTCATCAAATGACTTTAAACTAGCAACTTCTACTGTCATACCCAGGTGGGACAAGAGGCTTCTCTTTTGCCTTTTAATTTTAGCCATGGAGGTAATTTACAAAGATAAACACTTGAAGTTGTTAATGGTCAATTCTGTACTGACAGGAAAGATATTAACCTGGTAAAGTATATGAAATTTGCTGTTTAGATAACCCTAAGTTCCTAAGGGTGAAGTTATGTCTCTGTTATTTTAGAACAGCCCTCATGCTTGCTGCACCCTCTACATCTCCAGATGTAGTCAGGCTTCTTCTTCAGCAAGGTGTTAATACCTCTTCTCGAGATGAACGTGGATGGACGGCAGGAGACTATGCTCTTTTTAGTGGATTTGATGGGTAAGTGTTTACATTAAAATGTTAGTTATTACTAAAGTGAAGTTTAAAATAATTGAACTCTTAGTTCTTATGTAACAGATGAGCGTTCGTAGTTTGATTCCGGCAATTTGGGGACTGTAGTGAGTTAGCCCATGTCACTTGCCAGAAACCAAGACAAAGGCTAGACTAGTCAGCATTAAAAATGAGTGTGGGATTTTTTTTTTTTTTAATCTCAGGACTATCGAGACCTTTATCTTTAGGGACCCTAACTGTATCTGTTTCATTCCAAGGATAACTGTTATGCATGGGGTACAAAGAATGTTACATTTGTGTGTTTACTCCTTCCTGCCTCCCTCCCTTCCTCCCTCTCCTCCCTCCCTCTCCTCCTTTCCTTTCTTTGTAGATTTCAGTTATAATTATTTCAGAGAGGGGCAGAGTAGGGACAGAGGAAGAAGCAGATTTCCTGCTGCGCAGGGAGCCTGATGTGGGTCTCAATCCCAGGACCCCAAGACTGTGACCCGAGCTGAATGCAAATGCTTAACCAAGTGCCAAGTGAGCCACCTAGGTACCCCAACATCACGCCCCCCCAACTAGTTACTTGGGTCCTGAGATGCTCAGTTTAGTAGAAAGCCCTATCCTTTTCCTTGAGGGTTATCTCCTATTCTTTCCCCTTTGAATTTTCCAAGAACCTAAAGAGTTCCCAAAGACCAAAGAGACCATCCTCTTTCTTCAAGTCATTTGGAGGGAAAAAAGGACATTCTTATCATTGCCTTGTTTCCTTTGATTCTATTGCTGCAATATTGCTGTGTGGTGCCTTCTTGACTCAGTTGGTTAAGCGACTGTCTTTGGCTCAGGTCATGATCCTGAAGTCCCAGGATTGAGTCCCCCCAGGTGGGCTCCCTGCTCAGAGGGGAGTCTGCTTCTCCTCCTGACCCTCCCCCCTCTCATCTTCTCTCTCTCCCTCTCTCATTTTCTCTCTCAAATAAATAAATAAATAAATAAATATCTTAAAAAAAGAAAGAAAGAAAAATATAGAATTAATTATTTGTGAGAGAGAGAGAACAAGAGCATGAGCATGAGCAGGGGGAGAGGTTGAGTAGGGAGCCAGATGTGGGGCTCAATTCCAGGACCCCAAGATCATGATGGAGCTGAAGGCAGACACTTAAATGACTGAGCCACCCTGGCACCCCTGCAAATAACTTTTTATACAGACCTGTTCTCTAGAAGGCAATTTTTTCCCCCTGCAGTCTGGTTATGATTGACCTTTGCTCCCAGGAAGCCCTTGCTGATCCACATTCCCCAGTCTCCATGGTGACCCACAATGAGACTTCAAAGTCACAACATTTTTTAGTTTACGACATATGCTTATATGCTCAGCTGTTATTCCAAGGCACCAGCACCCTGTTCTGGCTGCCGGGCCCCCTGGCTTTAGCCACAAACACCCTTCCCTTCACACTCAAAAGTCTTACGTGAAGCCCATATGTTTGTGCTGACCTTCATAATGAAGTACCACTTGAGGATTTTGCTTGTCTATCCTGCTAGCAGATGATAGTTGGGACCCTTCTAAGCTGTTAAAGAGGTTCAAATAATGCTACAGGAAGAGCCTGGGCTTTCCTTTCTCCTTTGTTACTAGGCCTGTATCTCAAGCCTGATTTAAATCCTGCAGAGCGCCTTTTCTTATGAGGTGATGAAAGGTGTCATACTGACCTTCTTGGAGTGGTGGGCATCATCTTTCCCAAGAGGCCATGTTTTGGGTAAAATATTTCATTAAATCCTCTTAACAACATTGTGAAATAAGGCAGTAAGATGCCTGTTTTATAGAGGAAGACTTGAGATAGAGAGAAGTGGCTCCTCCAAGAGCAAATAGCTGTGGTTAGAGAGTTAGGACCACTGAGTTCAAAACACGTTCCATTATGGCAAGCTAACACTACTAATTGCTAAATTACTACTTCATGACTAGTTCACCTTACTTTGAAGTATATGGGGTATTTTAAGTTTTGATATTAGCTCTGATATTATTTCAAATACACTTATGAATTTGATATATTTGGTAAATATTTTTCATATCAGTATTAAAATAGTAACGTTGTCTATCACCCTTTTTATATGTAGCAATCACCAAACAATTGCCAAACATACAGAAGAAAGACTTAAAAATTTTTCGCAAAATAACAACCCAGGTAAGACTTTTCAGAGTGAAGTACTTTTGGTGGTCACATAGATGAAGTCAGAGTAAAAAAGTTTTGATAAAGAAAGAACAGTGGGGGAAAAAAAAAAACCTGAATGTGTAAATTGTATAAGTTCACTTTCTTGCTTTCTTTCTCTTTCTCTCCCTCACCTCTCAATTTTACTTATTTGACAGAGAGAGAGAAAAGTGAGAGAGCACAGGCAGAGGGACAGGGAGAAGCAGGTTTCCCACTGAGCAGGGAGCGCAATGGGGGGCTCAATCCCAGGGTCCAGGGATTTTGACCTGAGCTGAAGGAGGATGCTTACCCAACTGAGCCACCCAGGAGCCCCTATTTTTTTTTCTTTTTTAATATCTTTCTATTGTTTTTTAAATTTCTTTTCAGTGTAACAGAATTCATTGTGTATGCACTCTACCCAGTGCTTCATGTAATACGTGCCTTCTATAATACCCACCACCTGGATCCCCCAACCTCCTACTCCCCACCCCTTCAAAAGCCTCAGATTGTTTTTCAGAGTCCATAGTCTCTCATGGTTCATTTCCCCCTCCAATTTCCCTCAACTCCCTTCTCCTCTCTGTATCCCCATGTCTTCCATGTTATTTGTTATGCTCTAGAAATAAGTGAAACCATATGATAATTGACTCTCTCTGCTTGACTTATTTCACTTAGCATAATCTCTTCTAGTCCCGTCCATGTTGCTACAAAAGGTGGGTATTCATCCTTTCTGATGGAGGCATAATACTCCATAGTGAATATGGACCGCTTCTTCTTTATCCATTCATCCATTGAAGGGCATCTTGGTTGTTTCCAGTGTTTGGTGACTGTGGCCATTTGTGCTATGAACATTGGGGTATAGATGGCCCTTCTTTTCACTACACCTATATCTTTGGGGTAAATACCCAGGAGTGCAATTGCAGGGTCATGGGGAGGCTCTATTTTTGATTTCTTAAGTAAACTCCACACCATTTTCCAAAGTGGCTGCACCAACTTGCATTCCCACCAACAGTGTAAGAAGGTTCCCCTTCCTCCACATGCTCTCCAACACATGTTGTTTCTTGTCTTGCTAATTTTGGCCATTCTAACTGGTGTAAGGTGGTATCACAATGTGGTTTTAATTTGCATCTCCCTGATGGCTAGTGCTGATGAATATTTTTTCATGTGTATGATAGCCATCTGTATGTCTTCATCGGAGAAGTGTGTTTATATCTTCTGCACATTTTTTGACATGGTTATCTGTTTTGTCTGTGCTGAGTTTGAGAAGTTCTTTATAGATCCTGGGTACTGTCATTTGCAAATATCTTCTCCCATTCCATGGGTTGCCTCTCTGTTTTGTTGACTCTTTTCTTTGCTGTGCAGAAGCTTTTGATCTTGATGAAGTCCCAAAATTTCATTTGCACTTTTGTTTCCTTTGCCTTTGGAGACATCTTGAAAGAAGTTGCTGTGGCCAATGTTGAAGACATTACTGCTTATGTTCTCCTCTAGGATTCTGATGGATTCCTGTCTCATGTTGAGGTCTTTTGTCCACTTTGAGTTTATCTTTGTGTACGATGTAAGAGAATGGTTGAGTTTCATTCTTCTACATATAGCTGTCCAATTTTCCCAGCACCATTTATTGAAGAGACTGTCTCTAAGCCAGCATTAACCAGATCCCCAAAGCCAGCAAAGACCCCACCAAAAAGGAGAATTTCAGACTGATATCACTGATGATTATGGGTGCTAAGATTCTCAACAAGATCCTAGCAAATAGGATCCAACAGCACATTAAAAAGATTATCTACCATGACCAGGTGGGATTCATCCCTGGGTTGGAAGGATGATTCATCATTTGCAAATCAATCAATGTGATAGAGCAAATCAATAATAGAAGAGGTCCTCACAGTTGATGCAGGAAAAAGCATTTGAAAAAACTCAGCATCCATTCCTGATTAAGACGCTTAAAGTATAGGGAGAGAGGGAACATTCCTCAACTTCATAAAATCTGTCTATGGAAAACCCACAGTAGATATCATCCTCAATGGGAAAAAGCTTGCAGCCTTCCCGTTGAGATCAGGAACATGAAAAGGAGGCCCACTCTCCCCACTCATGTACAACATAGTATTAGAAGTCCTAGCAACAGCAATCAGACAACAAAGAGAAATAAAAGGTATCCAAATTGGCAGTGAGGAAGTCAAACTCTCTCTCTTCGCAGATGACATAATACTTTATATGGAAAACCCAAAAGACTCCATCCCCAAACTACTAGAACTCATTCGGCAATTCTGTAACATGGCAGGATACAAAGTTAATGTACAGAAATCAGGGGCTTTCTTATACACTAACAATGAAAACACAGAAAGGGAAATTAGAGAATCAATTGCATTTACTATAGCACCAAGAACCATAAGATACCTGGGAATAAACCTAACCAAAAAGGCAAAGGATCTGTACTCAAGGAACTGCAGAACACTCATGAAAGAACTCGAAGACACAGAAAGATGGAAGACCATTCCATGCTCTTGGATCAGAAGAATAAACATTGTTAAAATGTGTATACTGTCTAGAGCAATCAGAAGGCCATTCTGATCAAAATTCCATCAGTATTTTTCAAAGAGCTGAAGCAAATAATCCTAAAATTTGTATGGAATCAGAAGAGACCCCAAATTGCTAAGGAAATGTTGAAAAAGAAAAACAAAACTGGCTGCATCACATTTGATTTCAAGCTTTACTACAAAGCTGTGATCACCAAGGCAGCATGGTACTGGCATAAAAACAGACACATAGACCAGTAGAACAGAGTAGAGAGCCCAGATATGGACCCTCAACTCTATGGTCAATTAATCTTCGACAAAGCAGGAAAAAATACACAGTGGAAAAAAGACACTCTTTTTTTAAAAATTTTTTTAGTTTATTTTCAGAAAAACAGTATTCATTATTTTTTCACCACATCCAGTGTTCCATGTAATCCGTGCCCTCTATAATACCCACCACCTGGTACCCCAACCTCCCACCTCCTTAATATCTTTCTTAATAATCCAGTATTCAGAATTATTTAAGAATTTAAATACTGTCATGAACAATAAGAACAAATCCATGAGAGAGACTGGACTCCAGGAAATAAACTGAGGGTTACGGAAGGGAGGGGATTGGGGTATGCGGGTACTGGGTGATGAGTATTAAGGAGGGCACGTATCGTGATGAGCACTGGGTGTTATACGCAGCTAATTAATCATTGAACACTACATCCGAAACTTACGATGTAGTATATGCTGGCTACTGAACATAATTTTTTTAAAAAGTATCTCAGTGTGGACAACAACAAAAAAGGAAGTTAACTTTAGGCAATTTAAAATACAAGACATTATTGTTTGAAAAGAAATTCATTATTATAGTCATGACCCCTAAAATCCCTTATATCTTTGTGTCAATAAGAGAAAGATTTTTAAGTTAGTATGTTTTATACTTCCTCTTTAGGCATATTAAAACAAATTGAACTTGTTATGTAAATGGATCTTTTAATTTTTTCAAGTGGATTACATTTAGTAAATATTATTACATAGTGATTTGTCTCATTAAAAAAGGAGAACTTAAAACTGGGAACTCTACAATACATTCGTGGTACCATAAACAAATGGCAAAAAATATGAACTGGAAAACTTAGCTAGTATGCAGCAATACCAGGACCCTGGAATCATGACCCGAGCCGAAGGCAGAGGCTTTAACCCACTGAGCCACCCAGGCACCCCGGGATAGTGTAATTTTGTTAGAACATGATACTCTGTTGCCATTAGTAAAGAGATTATCATAATAAAAATTCAAATGGGGCAGCTGAGGCTCAACAGATTATACTAAAAGCAGAAAAATGATTCACAATAACAAAAATGCTACCATTTGTCCCTACATATGGCACCTAGTGTTGTACAATCTGAAATGCATGAAGAAACATTTAATTTAGTAGACTTTTATCAAAGAAAATCTGTAGGTTGGTTCGGTTTTGCAATTTACTCATTTTCATTTGTTCACTTAGCAAATAACTATCAAGTGTATTTTAGCTACTGTCACTCTGATGTAGAATACAGACATTCAAAAAACACAATCCTTGCCCTCCAGGAGTTTGTTATTATCATTGTCATTTTTATTATCTACTCCATTTTTACTACTTTATTTTAATTATTTAGTTTATTCCGTGCTTACTATGTGCCAGAGCCCCTTCGTGTTTATAATTCTCATTGTTAGGTTTTTATTCGTATTTAATATGTAAGTCAATAGTATGCAGACTGAGTAGTAAGTTTGCCAGGTAAATAAGCAGAAGAACCATGTTTAACAGGAGGAACGTCCATCAAGATTACATGTTTTGCAGAGGGAACAGCAGTGCAGACGCTCAGATGTATGAGTGAACTTTGGAGCACTTATGAGCAGTTCAGTTTTGCTGGTGCAAAAAGTGTGCTATGGGAATGGTTGGAATGAGTGAATACTTAGCTAAGGCAAGCTAATGAAAGTTTTTCAGTACCATAGAAAGGTGTAGATCTTACCATGTAGACCTTGGGAAATTTATCAGGTTGAATGCTTTAAGCTGCAAATAACAGGTGACTTATAATAGTGACTAAAACAGGGCCACCTGGATGGCTTAGTCAGTTACACGTTGACTCTTAGTTTTAGCTCAGGTCACAGTCTCATGGGTCATGAGATCAAGCCCCACATCCCACAGGGCTCCATGCTCAGCATGGAGTCTGCTTGACGATTCTCTTCCTCTGCCATTCCTCCCATTTGTGCACTCTCTCTTGCATGCGTTCACTCTCTGTCAAATAAACAAATCTAAAAAAAGCAAACCAAACCAAACAGTGACTAAAACGGTCAGAACCAGAATTCTTTTGATGGTTCAGTGATGTCTCCAGGATGCCAGTTGTCTCTTTTTAGCTTTGAGGTTGGCAGTATTTTATATGTCCTTTCCTGATTGGCTAATTAGCAACAATATCCAGTGACTGGAAGGACTGTTTTTCTTTATATGTTTCTTTTCTTTTTTTTTTTTTAAGATTTTTTTTATTTATTTGACAGAGAGAGACAGACAGAGAGGGAATACAAGCAGGGGGAAGTCGCAGAGGGAGAAGCAGGCCTCTTTCTGAGCAGGGAGCCTGATGTGGGGCTGGATCCAAGGACCCTGAAATCATGACCCGAGCTGAAGGCTGACGCTTAACAACTGAACCACCCAGGCTCCGCTATATGTTTCTTAAAATAGGAAGAAAACTCCGAGGCTTGCAGCAACTTTCCTCTAACATCTTATAAGCTAGGTTATATCACATGCTTGTTCCTAAACCAGCCACTGGTAAACCAGGTACAGTGATTAGCTTAGAATAATCTTTTTTTCTTTTGAAGCTACGGTATGGCGGCTTCGTGTTTGGGACAATAAATATCCAAATAAAGTTGTGGTTTTCCAGCAAGAATGAAGAATATGGCATGGTTATTGGGGAGGGAGCCAGCAGTACTTGATGGAGCAGTACTTCACTGGAGAATGTGAAGCAGAAGGGTAACAAGATTAGATTTGAATTAGGGTCTTCTGGTTGTGGCACAAAATAGTGATCACCAAGATTTTTCTCTAAAGGTCCAGATAGTGAATATTTTAGGCCCTGTGGTTTTTCAACTACAACTACCACTATAGTGTGAAAGCAGCTGTAGCAACACGTAGGTGAATAGCAAGAGCCAACCATCTGGTTCTGTAAATAAAGTTTTATGGGGGCACAGGCACATGACTGGTCTGACTTGGCCTGTGGCCATAGTTTGGTCAACCCTCATGTGGAGGATAGATTGGAAAAAAACCATGTAAAGAGACTGGAAGATAAAGGACGCTTATATTTCCTTAGTCTAGTATCAGTCCATTATGAAATGTTCACTCCTCTATACTCAAAAAGTCAGGAGGCTCAATTTATTCAATTTACAATGTTGTTCTTTTCTAGGCCTTATATCTTTCTCATTTTTTAAAAATTTAAAACTTTTCAAAAGATTTTATTTATTTGAGAGAGAGCACAAGTGGGGCAGAGGGGCAGAGGGAGAGGGAGAAGCAGACTCCCCATTGAGCAGGGAGCCTGGAATGGGGCTTGATCCCAGGACCCTGAGACCGTGACTTGAGGGGAAGGCAGATGCTTAACTGAGTCACCCAGGTGCTGCCTTTCCCATTTGTTTTGCTTAAAAACTTTTTATTCATTTAATAAATAGCAATACTAGTTGGTGGGGTTATTTTTTTTCCCCTTCTGGAAGTCCTCAATTAAGAGCTCATGTTTGTGTAGGGCAGTGGCAGGGGAAATATAAATCAATGATAGAAAAGAAGTATAGTTAATACAGTTTCATGATTATTGAATGTAGAAAGAGGAGAGAGGGGGATGCCTGGGTGGCTCAGTCATTAAGTAGCTGCCTTCAGCTCAGGTCATGATCCCAAGGTCCTGGGATGAAGCCCCACATTGGGGTCCCTGTTCCATGGGAAACTTGCTTCTCCCTCTCCCACTCCCCCTGCTTGTGTTCCCCCTCTCGCTGTCTCTCTGTCAAATAAAATCTTTAAAAAGGGGAGGGGGAGGAAGAAATCGTAGAAGAGTCATATCTTTCCAGGTTGTGCACTAACATTTAAACTTGCCCATGAAGAATGAGTAGGACTTTATCGGAGTGCAGTGGGAATAGGGAAGACCAGGGATTTTCTGTATATGTTGAATTTGATGGACTATCCATGTAGAATATTTTTAGTAACTGGATAATTGAATACTAGGAGTTTCTAGCTGGAGACAGAGCCTCAAGTTTGTAGGTGCTGATTTGAAATAAATTGATTAGAATTATTAGGCTAAGTCATAGCTTGGACAAAGATTGAGCTTGTCCATGATGGAAAACATATAGAAATAGACGAAGGCCAGTGAACAAAGCCTGGCAATACCAGTATATAAAGTGTGGATGGAGGTGTAAGACTTGGTAGAGAAGACTGAGAAGTGGCTGGGGAAACTTAGGAGAGGAATTAGAGGAAATGTTGTTGAAAATTTTGAAAAAAAATATTTCATGGAGTATTAATTGTATCAAAATCACTAAAAAAAGTTGGATTTAACTTTTAAAAGTTCTTTGGTGGTAACCTTTTCAAAAGAACCATTTTTGAGTTGTAAGGTCTGTTATTTATGTGACTGGTCTATTCTGTGTTCAAATATGAAAAAATAACACAACAAGTGTTATTTTTTCTAACTGCAGTATCTACCTGGACAGGGTCAAGGGGATATGGTCTGGCCTGGTGAGTAGACTGGCCAACATTTTTCCATAATTGTCAAAACCTAGGGGTCAAGTGTGAGGAAAAGTGTTGTCTTTCTTACCTGTTTTGTGTAGAGATACTTGAGCTTTTCTTCAAGTCCCTGATACACTCTCGTGGATGAATACTAGGACAAAAATCTGGAAGCAATAGGCAGGAAGCCGCTGTCAGGCCCTATCTCTGAAATGGAATCACGATGCAGCTGTCTTTTGACAGTTTTAAATTTGATCAGAAATACTTTATACAGACCTGCAGTTTGGGAGAAACTGACCTCTGTTAAGTATTTTATTGCAGAAAACTAGTATAATATCAAGGAGGAAATATAAGGTGATATGCTGAATAAACCAGTTGTCACTTGCTAGGGATTCTGTGTCAGTAAAAAACGTCAGTACTGGACTATTTTTGTTAGTGCTGTCTCTCTCCATCCTCTTTAATTTGCCTTCTTCTTATATCTTTACTTTTACTGCTTCTTTCTGAATTTCATCTGTAAAGAAAGCACTAAGGAAAACTGTCTTGGAATCTATCACTATTGGAACACATTTCTACTATATGTATATTTCCTCCTAAGGTAACAGGCTACCCCATCTAAAATGTATTTCATATTTTGTTGTTTCTTGTGCTTAACTTCTTTGTACCTGTACCACAGTGACAGAGTTAGTGATGATGTTTAGCCAAGATTGAAAGCATTTTCTGGATTATCGGAAATTTTTACCTTATAACAGTTTTAATGTGACATGCTTTTGTACTTTTTCAGAAATTGGTAAACTATGGCTTAACAAGAATATGTGGCCAAATAGATTGACAAGTTTTTAACCATCTATGTATATAAGATAACTCACTTTGTTTTCCCCCAAATGAATTCTGTTGATCTCTAACGATCAAATCCACTATTTTCAGGCTGGAGTGGATAACTCATCCTACATTTCGAATGTAGTATTTCTGAGTTTTTGAGCAGATTGTCAACAACTGCCTTTAATAGGTGAACTGTTTCTAATTCTATAAGAAATTAATAAAATGAGTGGAAACAAAAAACCTCTAGAACCAATAGTGTGTTATTATACTGTGTATGATATATTTTTCTATATATTTTTATATATTTTATATATATATAATATATATATTTTTTTCTATAATTATCCCTTATCGATTCATAACTACAATAGAAGTGAATTAAGCCCTATTTAGTTGCAGAAAATTTATGTGACCTTTTAGTTTTTTTATAGGAACTTTTATACTGTAGGACATATTGGAAATCAGCAGAATTCTCTTTTTTTCCCCAATTAAAATACGATTGTTGCTTGTTTCACATTATTTTCTGACATTATTTCATCTATTCCTTTTATGCCTTTATTCAAATGGATATAGAAATACAGTAGTCCCCCAGGCAAATTCTAAGAAAAACAGATTCAAGGAAAGGTATTCTGTGAAATAACCTTCTAACTGTAATCATGTCTTAAAACATCAAACTTAATCATAAAAATTGCATATGATGCATTGGTATTAGAGGCTCCCAAAATGACACCCAGGTTTGGTTATTCACTGGAGGAACTCGCACGTCTCAATATATTTGTACGCATGCCTGCGGTTATTACAGTGAAATGATACAAAGCAAAATCAGCAGAGAAAAGGTGCATGGAGTGAAGTCTAGAGGAAGCCAAGTGCAGGCTTCTATGAATCCTCGGCCTATGGGTGTGCTTAATTCCTCCAGCATTAAATCACGACAACTCGTGTGAGATGTCGTCTGCCAATACAAGAATCTCATAGATACTCAGTGCCTGAAGTTTTCTTTAAGTGATAATCATGTAGGCATCTTCTCCCTAGCATATATCAAAATTATGGTTCCCGGAAGGAAATCAAATAGTAAATGCTTGATAAATCACCTGGTTTGTACCAACACTTAACAGTCTCAATGGATACCTTTTCTTTTTTTCCTTCACAGTAAATAGACCTTATTTTTTACAGCATTTTCAAGTCCATTGCAAAATATCGCAGAAAGTACAGAGAGTTTCCATTTACCGCATGTTCCTCTACACGCGTAGCCTTCTTGTTGTCAACATCCTGAACCACAGTGGTACATTGTTATATTTATATTAGGTCATCTTTATCATCCACAGTCCATAATTTACATCAGGGTTCATTCTTGGTGTTGTACATTCTATGGGTTTTAACAAATGTGTGATGACATGTATCTACCATGTGGTATCACATAGAATAGTTTCACTGCCTTAAAAGTTCTCTGTGCTGTGCCTGTTCCCCTTGTCACAACCCTTGTCTCCTAACTTAAAAAGTTTTACTTTTACCAGAATGTCATATAGTTGCAATCATACAGTGGATATCTTCTCGAATGTTTAAAAAATTAAAATTCCGAGGTAATTGAATATAGTGATTCAAGATAATCTTTGTCCTTTGTTATGTTCATCAGTGTAGGATCTGATGACATATGCCTTACAGACTGAAAAAGTGTGATTTCTACAGATGTTTGTCACATAGTGGGGAAGGTTGAGAACAATGACATCATATCCTGCTACCTAGCACTAATCTTTGGTACCATTCTGGTCTAAGAGTTGGATCCAGATAGACTCTCCAGCAATGAAAGTAGGTCGACTCAAGAGGTTATACTTTATAGAACCAGAATCACTATAATCACTAAAAGCTTTCATACTTACCTTGCAATTGGAAATAAGGCCAGAGAGAGTCTGTTTGCTATGTTTTGCCATGCTGCAAAGTAGAGTGTCTGTAGACCAAACTTTGTGATGAGGTGTTTCACCCTAAACTTAACAGCCCCTGCTGGAGATCTGGAGAAGTTCTGTTGTGTTACAGCAAAATAATTATAGTCTCTTTTAACTGTACCTCATAGTGAAAGTCCTGAAGAATCCAGAAGAATCCTGACTTTGTCAGTCTATGAGGATGATTCTGCTAATGACACCATTTTCTGTTAGTCTCAAGGGTTTGGTTAAAATTGTGGTCATTATAAACATCCACTTGTAGGTATCAAATTCCAATAAATACCATTCTTTTCTTCCATTTGGTAAATGTAGAGGAGAAAGTAACATTTTTTAGCGAGTTTACTGCCTACCAATAGTATAATTAATATTCACTCCAGTGTGGTTGCCAGGTTTGGTCCCGAAGAATACTTTTTAATACAACATCAGTCTCGCAATTTGAATATTCTGTATTTTTCTGTTGTTGATTTAAAATGTACTTTGCTTTTTTCTTTAGTGGCGAATAAGACTTCTGAAGAAGACTCTTTAAGCAGGTAGGATTTTTGTGGATTTTTTTTTAACAAATTCTGTGTTAACAAGGGAATGCAGAGAAAAGCATTTGTTGAGAGTCCTACTGTGTGTTAGGCACTATATTATGTGCTTGACATTTATTATTATATAGTCATTACAATAGCATCACAAAGTAAATGTGCTGTTACAGCCTATTTTTTTATTATTTAGTCAGCTGTGGTTCAGGAACATTGATTAATTGACCTATGATTCTATAGTTAAAGAGTAGCAGACCCAGAAACCGCCACTGCTGCTAACAAGAGCTTGAACACTGTGAATTTTTGGTCTTGGAGGGGGCCATGGTGCCCCCCCATGAGGCCTAAGAAACTAGTCAGTTACTCAGTTTGAAAATTCTTCAAATTTTCAAATGTGATGATGACTTTGTTTCTGCAACCACACCTTTGAATTAGAAGCCCAGAACAATACCAAAAGAGTTAATACTAGAAACAAGAAAACCTAAACTGAAGAATGTCCAGAAAGAAGATATCCCACTACAAGAGAAAACACCTAAAAAAGGATGGCTTTACGTGACGAACTTTACCAGCGAGACTTAGAAGTGGCGCTAGCTTTATCAGTGAAGGAACTTCCAGGGGTCACCATTGATGTGGGAGAGGCTCGAGATACAAGCACCAAAAAATGTGGCAGCAGCGAAATTGGGATAATGACTAAGGCTCCCCATCTCTCCGATTGCAGTGTAGCCAGTGATGATTTAGATTGAGATAAGCTTACCGAGGGAGATGATGTGTGCGGTGCTCAAGGGAAAAGAAAAGCAGCATCAAAAGCTGTGGTACAGCAGAGGAAGAGTCTTTAGGAAGGCAGTCATGGCGGTAGTGCTGACGACTCTGAACCAACCCCCTGGTGGAGAGTCTGAGGATGAGTCTGATTTTAGGGAGAGTGAAGATGATGATGCAAACTTCACTGTGGGAGAAAATAAAGTGGAAGAAATTAAAAAGAAAGAAGTGAAAGTAAAATCCCCACTTGAAAAAAAGGAGAAGAAACCTCAATCCAAACATGATCCAAAGTCACTTTGGAAGTGACTTCAAGAGACTGTGCTCCAGTTGCCCTGAAATCAGAATCTCAGCCTTCACCAAAAAAGGCTTTATCAGTGAAGAGGCCACTCGGAAACCATTACAAATATGCAAACCTTCAGCTGGAAGCAGAAAACCTAAGTAGATGCCACCAGCGCTGTCTGGAAGTAGCAACAGCAGCAGCAACAGCAGCAGGAGCCCACTGGCAGGGGTGTCTGTTAAGTCTCCAAATCAGAGTCTCTGCTTTGGCTTGTCTAGATTAAAACAAGTGAAACCTTTGCATCCAAATGCTGCTAGTAGCTAAGTGTGGTAGTCAACAAAGGTTTGATTAAGAGAATAAGAGTTTTACAAGTGTGTTTATATTTGAATTGTGTTTCTGTTGAAGAAGTATCATAACATTTCTGCAAAGAAGACATCCAGATGGCCAACAGACACATGAAAAAGTGCTCCATATCACTCGGCATCAGGGAAATACAAATCAAAACCACAATGCGATATCACCTCACACCAGTCAGAATGGCTAAA
Organism: Mustela nivalis; assembly: GCF_964662115.1. Lineage (NCBI taxonomy): Eukaryota > Metazoa > Chordata > Mammalia > Carnivora > Mustelidae > Mustela > Mustela nivalis. The sequence goes on along the minus strand of NW_028135561.1, from coordinate 20,055 downwards.
ATAAACAAGTCAGGAAATGATAGATGCTGGCGAGGATGCGGAGAAAGGGGAACACTCCTACACTGTTGGTGGGAATGCAAGCTGGTGCAGCCACTCTGGAAAACAGCATGGAGGTTCCTCAAAATGTTGAAAATAGAACTGCCCTATGACCCAGCAATTGCACTATTGGGTATTTACCCTAAAGATACAAACGTAGTGATCCAAAGGGGCACGTTCACCCGAATGTTTATAGCAGCAATGTCCACAATAGCCAAACTATGGAAAGAACCTAGATGTCCATCAACAGATGAATGGATCAAGAAGAAGTGGTATATATACACAATGGAATACTATGCAGCCATCAAAAGAAATGAAATCTTGCCATTTGCGACAACATGGATGGAACTAGAGCGTATCATGCTTAGCGAAATAAGTCAAGCAGAGAAAGACAACTATCATATGATCTCGCTGATATGAGGAAGTGGTGATGCAACATGGGGGCTTAAGTGGGTAGGAGAAGAATCAATGAAACAAGATGGGATTGGGAGGGAGACAAACCATAAGTGACTCTTAATCTCACAAAACAAACTGAGGGTTGCTGGGGGGGGGGGGTTGTGAGAAGGGGGTAGGATTATGGACATTGGGGAGGGTATGTGCTTTGGTGAGTGCTGTGAAGTGTGTAAACCTGGTGATTCACAGACCTGTACCCCTGGGGATAAAAATATATGTTTATAAAAAATAAAAAATTAAAAAAAATTAAAAAAGTAAAAAAATAAAAAAGCAAACAAACAAAAAAGAAGTATCATAATATAAACAAATCATTTAATGTTAAAAAAAAAAAAGAGTAGTAGACCCACGAATTGACTGTCAGCCTGCATGACTCCCACATCAATTCTTTTGTCCCTCAGCAGCACTGAGGTTAAGGAACAGATCCCAGTCAGATCAGCTCAGAAAGTCAGATTTAGTTATGTGTTTGCTGATTTAGAGTTTTCCTAAGAAACCAGGTTAGTCCAAGCATTTGTTCTATTATATTTGACAACTAGTGATAACTAGGGGTAATTAGTGCAGTGGCAACTAGTCTCTTGTTTTTACTGTCCAAGATTTTAGAATGGCTCTCATTACCTATGGCCATAGTACATAGCTTTTACATAAGCATGACCTAATCAGGCAAGTTCTTAGATAAAGAGATGTCTGCTCTCCTTGAGATGAATGCTTTTTCCAGAAGTGATGGATATGTAATCTAGGTGTAGGCCATGATACGTTAATTAATTTTATCATCTATTTAGAGGATATTTCTAAATGATTCCTGTTTACTGACTTCCCCGTCTAGTTTTCCCTTTAGACTAGTCCCTTGACCAGTTCCTTGAAGCCTTTTCTTTTTTTGTAGATTTTTTTCCTTTTCTCTCTTGACTTTTCTATAATCTTTTCTTGTATTTTTCTTTTTTCTTTCTTCTCTGCTTTTCTTGGTGTTTCTTTTATTCCATTAATTTTTTCCCTTTCTGCCAGCTAAGTATTCTCTGTTTTTCTGTAGACAAAATCAAAAGCACATAGAATTTCATGATTTTAGGGCATCTTAGAGATGAATTAATCAAAATACCCTCTGGTTCTACAACCTGTGTTTAACATCCTCACCAAGTGATTATTTAAATGGAGAATTTGAAATGCAGAAGAGACTAAAGTGACTTACTTGGATATGATAAGTGACAGAAATGATATTTACATTCAGGTTTTTTCCTTTTTTCCTCATCTTAATAGGTGAATGTTTTAATAATAGAAAGATGGGGAGTGGGTCTAGTGAACACAGTGAAGGTGCGTAAGGAAGGAATTGGCAGGAGAGGTCGAGTTTCAAGAATAACGACACTGGGTTGGATGGGAATAAGAGTTTTAGAAAAGATGTCAGAATATTTGGGCTTATAAGTTAGATCAAGATGGCTTACAGAAATGAGGGACACACACACACAGAAAGGAATGAAGGATATGGGATATTGGGAGTTTAGAAAAGCACATTAAAATAGAGGGTTCAAGAGAGTCATGAGCAGTTTTTTTGTTGGTTGGTTGAATTGAATGAACTAGCATACTTCAGGTTTTCTGTTGAGAGGTATTAAAATCATTTGAGCCACAGGGAAGGCTTTTTACAGCATATAGGAATGCTGTACTACTACTACTTCCAGCCCAATCTTGGATTAGATCCTCTCGAGTAATGGGGGAATGGAGATTCTGAACCACACAGATATATGGCCCAAGGTAGGGGTCTCCTCACTCCACCTCTTTTTCTAATACTCTGATGTCCTTCCCATGTACTTGTACAGTTTGGTGGGCTAAGACTGGCTGTCAAATCAGTAACAGAGCTTCATTTGGGTAGTTGGTAACATGTCTACATTGCGATGATTACAAGGATGACTTTCAGTTTAGCAGGAAATGGCTTCTACTCTTGATCATTTGATGCTGTGCTTGTTTTGGGAATCTGCTTTCATAGGCTAAAGATTTAAAAGTTTGGAGGGTACCACTGAGCCCTGCACTTGTTGTAGGGCTATGCTGTACTTGTATCCCTGTGACTTACTGTAACTGGAATCCTGAACCTTCCATTCCCCTTTACCCATTTTGTCCATCTTCCCACCCCATTCTCTTCTGGTGATACAGAATTCTCTGTATTTCTGGGTCTGTTTCTGTTTATTTTTGCTTTTACTGCTCTTGCCTCAGGAGCAGTAAAAGCAAAGCAAACTGTGGGGACTACATCAAAATCAAAAGCTTTTACACAGTGAAGGGATCAGTCCACACAATGAAAAGGCAACCTATGGAATAGGAGCAGATATTTGCCAATGACATAGCCAATAAAGGGTTAGTATACAAATAAAAAGAACTGATAGAACTCAGCACCAAAAACACAACCCAATTTAAAAATTATCAGAAGACATGAACAGACATTTTTCCAAAGAAAACACACAATGACCAACAGGCACCTAAGAAGATTCTCAGCATCACTCAGCATCAGGGAAATGGAAATCAAAACTACAACGAGATAGCACTGCCTACCTGTCAGAATGGCTAAAATAAAAAACATAAATAACAATGTTGGCATGTATGTGGAGAAAAAGGTATCCCCTTGGATTATCGGTGCGAATGCAAACTAATGCAGCCACTGTGGAAACAGTATGGCGTTTCCTCCAAAAGGTAAAAACTGAACTACCCTACAATCCAGTAATCACACTATTGGGTATTTATGCCCCAAAATAGGAAAATACCAATTTGAATGGATACATGTACCCCTATGGTTACTACAGCATTAGTTATAATAGTCAGCCCGAGTGTCCATTGAGAGATGAATGGATAAAGAAGTGGCACATATATATACAATGGAATATTCAGCCATAGAAAAGAATGAAGTTTTGCCATTTCAGTGAAATAGAGGGAACTAGAGAGTATTGTGCTAAGTGGAGTTAAGTCAGAGAAAGACAAATACCATATGATTTTACTCATATGTGGAATTTAAGAAACAATAGAAATGAGCAAAGAAAAATAAAACAACAAAAAGCGAGAGACAGACAACGAAGAAACTGACTCTTAACCATAGTGAACAAGTTGATGGTTACCAGAGGGGAGATGGGTAGGGAAACAGGTGAAATAGGAGCTAAGGGTTAAGGAATGCACTTGTCGTGCTGAGCGCTGGGTGATGGAATTACCAAATCATTATATTGTATACATGAAACTAATACAGCACTGTGTGATACTGGAATTAAAATAAAAACTTAATAACAAAAACAGAGGCTAAAGTTCAATTACATCAAGAAACTTTATTCAATAAATAAATAGATGACCTTTCACTTGATTTTTCTTTTTCATTAACTTGTTTTTGTTGTATATTTTTGCTCTAAAGTATTTCTGTTAAACCTGGTGATGATAATGCTTCATGGCCTACATCAGATGATGAAGACTTAAGTTTCAATATGAAGGTAATATACTCTCTTGTGAAATTAATTTTTCTGCTCTGAATTTAGTTTTGTGTATTATTTTCTCTTAAAACTTAGCAGTGGCCTGCCTATCATCATTTTATGTTTGAAGTGGAAAGTTGGTCAGAACAAACCACTTTATAGAAATATGACAAGTTGAATTTTTTTTAACTCTGTTAAATATCAAAGTTAGAAAAAATGGGCTGGAAATATATAATGACAGGAAAATTATATTGGGAAAAGCTTTCCCATGATGGAGGAAATATGACATTTGGTCAAGGATAAGGATTCTTACTGTGAGTTTTAAATTATCTTATCATGACTTTTCTTTCTTTTCCTTTCTCTTTTTCTCTTTATCTCTCTTTCTCTTTTCTTCTAACATGACTTTTATAATACTCATTCCTAAATGAATCTTTAGTGGACCCAGTTATTTATTACAGATTGTTTTTTCTTGGACATTTTTTATTTTGGTAGCATACAGTTTTATGAAAGGTTTTTTTTTTTTTTTTTTTTTTTTTTGCTATTTCTTTCCCTTGTTCTACATTTAGACCAAAATAAGATTGGAAATTGTGGAAATTTAGAAATTTAAATTCTACTTAACACATTCTACTGTGTTTTCAAAATAATTCCATAAAGAGTTTAGTTAAAACTCTTTATCTAAGTGAAGAATACACGTTTTGCCTAAAAAAATAATTAACACTAGAAGCAGAGGCTTTTCATACCCATATGGTAAAATGTCTAATTTCACAAATCTTTTATATTACAGTTTTTCAAAAATATCTACTCATAATCTTTGTATCAGATTCTAAGATTCAAACTTTTAGTCACTTTATATTTATTTAAATATTCATGATAAAGCTCCTGCATCATGGGACGCCTGGGTGGCTCAGTTGGTTAAGCAGCTGCTTTCAGCTCAGGTCATGATCCCAGCGTCCTGGGATCGAGTCCCACATCGGGCTCCTTGCTCTGCAGGGAGCCTGCTTCTCCCTCTGACTCTGCCTGCCACGCTGTCTGCCTGTGCTCGCTCTCGCCCTCTCTCTCTCTCTCTGACAAATAAATAAATAAAATCTTTAAAATAAAATAAAATAAAATAAAAAGCTCCTGCATCATTATAAGCTATTGGATTTTAGGAAACATAATTGTGCATCTCCTGGAACACCTAGAGTAAAAGCTTGCTTGAAGAATTAATTTTAATATTTTTTGAATGTGAATTAATGAGCAGACAGATGGAATTCTGTATAATGGAATGTTATATAAATAATGTAATGTGCATAATATGTCATAATTAAATATAAAAAATTTTTGAAATACATAATTTAAAAATTTATATTCCCTCTTCATGTTTAGGATTTATAAGTGCAAATGAATTATGTTGAGGAAATAAATGAGAAAGAAGGTTACAATCTATTTTTTACTATTCTTTAATTGTGAGCTTAGAATTTTAGATAGAGAGTCTTTTTTCTCCTGTATTTTTTTTTCCTGCTTTGTTGAAGATTATTTGACCATAGAGTCGAGGGTCCATATATGGACTCTATTCTGTTCCACTGGTCTATGTGTCTCTTTTTGTGCCAGTTCCATGTGTTCATCATCATTAGACATCAGAGAGATTCAAAGCAAAAACACATTGAGATACCACCTTCCACCAGTTAGAATGGCCAAAATCAAGAAGACAGTAAACAACAAGTGTTGGAGAAGATGTGGAGAAAGGGGAAACTTCTTACAGTGTTGGTGGGAATGCAAGTTGGTGCAGCCACATTGGAAAACTGTGCTACCCAATGACCCTGCAGTTGCACTGCTGGATATTTACCCCAAAGATACAGATGTAGTGAACAGAAGGGCCATCTGTACCCCAATGTTCATAGCAGCAATGGCCACAGTCGCCAAACTGTGGAAAGAACCAAGATGCCCTTCAACGGTTGAATGGATAAAGAAGATGTGGTCCATATACAAGATGGAGTATTATGCCTCCATCAGAAAGGATGTGTACCCAACTTTTGTATGAACATGGATGGGACTAGAGGAGATTATTCTGCATGAAATAAATCAAGCAGAGAGAGTCAATTATCATATGGTTTCACTTACTTGTGGAGCATAAGAACTAACATGGAGGACATAGAGAGATGGAGAGGAGAAGGGAGTTGAGAGAAATTGGAAGGGGAGAAGAACCATGAGAGACTATGGACTCTGAAAAACAATTGGAGGGTTTTGTAGGGGCTGGCATGGGAGGTTGGTTGAGCTTGGTGGTGGGTTTTAAAGAGGGCACGTATTGCATGGAGCACTGGGTGTGGTGCATAAACAATGAATTTTGGAACACACGCATCTCTCATAATCCTAACCCCAGGAGAAAATGTAGGCTAGTAAATGGCAGAACTGAGATTTGAATCTACATTTGAATGATTCCAAAACCCATGTTCTTTGTGTAATGGTGCTCATTTGACAATGGTGAATATTATAATTATTTTACCAAATGTGTTATTTGTAATCCTTAATACTATTAATTTCTTTTCTAGAACACCTCAAAACCAAACTTAAGAAAATTAATGAATGCTTCTCAGCTTTTCAAGAAATGTAAGCTGTTTGAAGACTTGTTATGCACTGATTTTTGTCCATTCTTGTGTTAGTAACTTGAAATTACAGATATTTTCATATACTCTTTATTTTGTTTTTTTACTAAGTGGAAATAGAACTTGGCCTTCTATCACCAGGAGATAAAACTTTATCTGAGCATGATAATTCTGAAAACAAATGTGAAGATACAGTTGGTGTTTTTTCCAAACCATCTGCTGACATCTGTGACTCTTCTCCTCCTGCTTTGCCATCGCCTGATTCTATTCTAAAACCTCCTTTCACATCGTTAGGCCTTGGTCTTACAAAGGTAAGTTGTTTCATTTTAAACTTTTTCCCCGTTCATATTTTATCGTCTTGATCCTTCTAATGAAAAGAATCTTAGGAAGAAAGGGAAGTCCTCAAGATCATAAGAGAAAGCAGTGTCATACTGGAAGAGAGGTAATTGGATTGAGATTTATAAAGTCTGGTGGGAGTGAACAGTTCTTAGGTATGCCATTATGGGAGGAAAGAATTACAGAGCAACTGGAAAGAACAGCTATAGATGGAATATGAAGATGAGGGAGGAGGTGAAGGGAAAGAATTCATTTAAGAAGGGCTATATGACTGTAAAGCTTGCAGAGTTGAGAGAGATTATTATAAAAACACAATAGCAGTTGTGGGGCTACGGGACAGCAGATACTCTACATTATAAAATATGGTAGAAATTATTTTAAGTGCGAATTAAGAAAACGGAGTCAGGTAATTAAAAAAAATGCTCACTCATCTGAATGATTACAGCTTATTTCTATGAAGAAGTGGAAGAAAATTTTATTCTTTTAAGTTGATAAAGTGTGATATTGTATATGTAATTTAGCAAAACCTGTGTTTATAGATAATGCAAAGTGAAATCTGTTTTAGGCCTTAATCAGACTTATTATGAATTTTGAATTTTGGCCATTATCCTTTTTTAAAAAATTTTTTCAATTTATTTATTTTCAGAAAAACAGTATTCATTATTTTTTTTACCAACCCAGTGCTCTATGCAATCCGTGCCCTCTATAATACCCACCACCTGGTACCCCAACCTCCCACACCCCCCTGCCACTTTAATCCCTCAGATTGTTTTTCAGAGTCCATAGTCTCTCATGATTCACCTCCCCTTCCAATTTACCCCAACTCCCTTCTCCTCTCTAACACTCCTTGTCCTCCATGATATTTGTTATGCTCCACAAATAAGTGAAACCATATGATAATTGACTCTCTCTGCTTGATTTATTTCACTCAGCATAATCTCTTCCAGTCCTGTCCATGTTGCTACAAAAGTCGGGTATTCATCCTTTCTGATGGAGGCATAATACTCCATAATGTATATGGACCACAACTTCCTTATCCATTCATCCGTTGAAGGGCATCTTGGATTTTATTTATTTTTCTGTGTGTGTGAGAGAGAGTACAAGAGCAGGGGGAGGGGAAGTGGAGAAGCAGACTCCCTACTGAGTAGGGAGCCTGATGAAGGACTTGATCCCATGAGCCTGGGATCATGACCTTCATGAGCTGAGGGCAGATGCTTAACCAACTGAGCCAACCAGGTGCTCTTTCTTGTGGCTTCTAATTTATGTACTGTGTGGTGTAATCTTGGAAAGTTTTAGATCTTTTTGAGAATAAAGAGAGGAGAGAAGTAAACACCTTACGTAGTCTTTTCATTACGCAAAACTGAAATTTATGACTATGTAAGTGAGGTTCTTAATCTTTATCCATTAAATGAAATAAATTTTAAGGTGCAACACTCTTAAAGAAAAAATATAATTTTTTAAAGATTTTATTTATTTATTTGACAGACAGAGATCACAAGTAGGCAGAGAGGCAGGCAGAGAGAGTAGCGGGGGGAAGCAGGCTCCCTGCTCAGCAGAGAGCCTGAAGTGGGGCTCAATCCCAGGACCCTGGGATCATGAGCTTAGTTGAAGGCATAGGCTTTAACCCACTAAGCCACCCAGGTGCCCCTAACATCTTGTTTTTTGATTCTGATTTATTTTTAATTGTATCTGCAATAGACACATGCACACAGATCAAATGAATAAACTAACAATTTATAGTTTTTTTCCTAATATGAACTAGTTGTCATTATAGAATCATAAGGAAGCAAAGGTTGCTAACAGAGTATACAGAATTATTTCTGGAAGATGATTTTTACTTTTTCAAATATCTCCAACAGTGGATACATTTTATATTATCAGGAAACGTTAGTATTCATAGCTATTAGTTTTGGGGGGTTCTTTTTAAATTTAAAAAATTTTAAGTAATCTCTATACCCAGCATGGAGATCAAGAGTCACACTCTCTTCCCACTGAGCCAGCCAGGAGCTCCATATTTGTTAAATTTATCATGTGAATTCTTTCATATCTGAAATCCAGAAATGCTGGTGATTTTTTTTTTAATTTATTTATGTCCCTTTCTTCTTTCCTCATGTGAATATTGGGTCCTGCTTGATAATGACACATGTATTTGGAGACTTTAAAACCTTCAACTTGGATGATCATAATTATTATTATTTGTTAAAGATTTTATTTATTTATTTGACAGATGGAGATCACAGAGAAGCAGGCAGAGAGAGAGAGAGGAAGGGAACCATGCTCCCTGCCGAGCAGAGAGCCCGATGCGGGGCTCTATCCCAGGACCCTGAGACCATGACCTGAGCCAAAGGCAGAGGCTTAACCCACTGAACCACCCAGGCGCCCCGATCATGATTTTTTTTAATATTAGATTCTTTCTCTGGTCATTACCTACTGGTGAAATATGCTGTTCACAGTGGAATAAGAAAATGATGTGAATTTTAAAATAGAGTTTTATATTTTTCTCATATATCATAGTAGTACTTAAAAATGCCTCAGAATTTTAAAATCCTATTATTTCTTTTATATAATAGAAATCTTTTAAGATTAATTTTCAAAAATGAGTATTCCTACAAAATCTTGGTGTTTTGCAGTTAAATCTTTATTAATCTTTTTAATAAAATTTTATTTATTTATTTGACAGACAGAGATCACAAGTAGGCAGAGAGGCAGGCAGAGAGAGAGTGGAGGCAGGCTCTCTGCTGAGCAGAGAGCCCAATGCGAGGCTCGATCCCAGAACCCTGGGATCGTGACCTGAGCTGAAGGCAGAGGCTCAACCCACTGAGCTACCCAGGCACCCGATATTTATCTTTTTAACATCATGAGTAATGTCATTTTTCCTACTCCAAATGTATTTGTCTAGAAATTTCTTCATAAGTCTTCTGGGTGCTTCAGGATGTCTGGGTGGCTCAGTTAGTTAAGCATCTATCTTTGGTTCAAGTTTTGATCCCAGGGTGCTGGGATTGAGTCCTGCATTGGGCTTCTTGTTCAGCGGGTAGCCTGCTTCTCTCTCTGCCTGCCCCTCCCTCTACTTGTACTCCCTGTCTCCAACAAACAAATAAATAAAATCTTTAAAAAAAAAAGGCTCTGGGGTGCTTCAAATTTGGTATGTCCCAGATTGAAGACATTGTTTCTGATGCTTTCTTCTTCCCTGGCTTTCTGTAATTTGCTCTGTCATTTGTTTTCCCCTTCCTAGTAGATAGCACCACTGAAACACTGAAGTAGGAAAAATCCTGGACTCCAAACTTCCCTGAAATTACTACATCCAGGGACACTTCGGTGGCTTGCTTGGTTAAGCATCTGACTGTTGGTGTTGCTCTGGTCATGATCTCAGGGTCCTGGTATGAAGCCCCTGGTCGGCCCCCATACTGAGTAGGGAGTCTACTTGAGGTTTCTCTGTGTTTCTCTTCCTCTGCCCCTCCACCTGCATGCACACCCTCTCCTTCTAAATATAAATAAATTAAATCTTTTAGAAAAAAACATCACATCTCTACCTTTGAATCCAATAATACATTATATGTTAATTAATTGAATTTAAATTAGAAAAAGGGGCACCTGGGTGGCTTAGTCAGTTAAGCATCTGCCTTCAGCTCAGGTCAGGATCTCAGGGCTCTGGGCTTGAGTCCCTCATTGGGCTCCTTGCTCAGCGAGGAGTCTGCTTCTCTCTCTGCCTGCTTCTCTTCCTGCTTGTGCTCTCTCTCTCTGACAAATAAATATAAAACCTTTAAAAAATATTAAAAAGCAAAAAAAGAAAAAATCACCACATTCAGTCACTCTCTGCATGCACTATTTTGTATCTGCTTCCCATTTTTCATATCTTAATATAATTCCCTCTCTCTCTGTCCTATAATTTGAAATCCTCTTCTGGCTTGGGTTCCTTTTTTTTAATTCAAAGATTTTATTTATTTACTTGACAGACAGATCACAAGTAGGCAGAGCGAAGAAGAGAAAGCAGGCTCCTCGCTGAGCAGAAAGCCTGATGCGGGGTTCGATCACCCGCATCAGGGATCATGACCTGATGATCCCTGAGCCAAAGGCAGAGGCTTTAACCCACTGAGCCACCCAAGTGCCCCTTGGGTTCCTTTATGTTCATCTCTACATTGCTATGAGAGTGACCTTTCTAGAATATATTTGTGGTGATGTAACTCCTCTGCTTCTTTAGTGGATGCCCATTACCTGAAGGAGAAAGTTTATATTCCAGCATCACACTTGCCTTTTTTGTTTCAGTCCTGGTTTTCCAATTCTGTCTCTCTATCCCACTCCCAAAAATTGTGTTCCAGTTTTGCCACCTTCTGTAGCTATAGTCACTTACTGTGTTATTCCATACGTCATCCTTTTGCTCATTCTACCTTTTCTAGAATGCCCTTCACACTGTCTTTGTGTAGTCTCTCTCTCCAGATACAGCCCTACCTTTGCAGCATTTCCTGAGCTTCCCATATACAACTGTTTTCCCCTTTGTGCCTTCACTGTGCTTTATTCACTTCACCTGTAGAACTAGTAAATGATACTCTTCTGTTCTCGTTTTTGTCCATCTCTACCCCTACTAGGATACATGACAGTCTCTTTTATTTATATTTCCAGCTTCTCCCAGGATAGTGCCTATGACTTGATGGACGCATTTGTCTTTCTGAGTGAGTGGGTGAGCACGTGAATTGATGTGATGTTTTCTGAAGTCGGGCTTTTGTTTTGTATTGTTTTTATAGGAAGGAGAGGAGCGGCCAGGGATTGGAACAAAGGACGATGGTATCACTGAAAGTGTTCCACAAGCACAAACAATTAATGACTGTTTGACTTCTGCTGACAGGGCAGGTAAAAATGATAGACATGGTAAGTTAGTGAACATCTCCACATTTTTTTCTAGGCCTAAATGCTAGTATAAGAAATATCACAGTATGTAGATCCAGTTATGTTCCCCCATTTCATTAAGATATTTTTCTTTTTCTTTTTGCTGTCTTACTTTTTAAGTATACCAGCTTTTGGTTCCTGAAAATTCTTCAACCCTCTGAAAATCTTTACTGCTTTTACTTTTATTTTATTGAAGTATTCATGAAGGGGGCATAGGCTTGTATATACGTTTAAAATTCATAATACACGTTCTCATTAATGTATCTGTGACTGTATTTTATAGTTATGCTGTCAGCATTAGGATTTGCAGAACAAAATGAAGAATCACCTTGGGATTCTGAGGTACCGTTTTATTATTATTTTAAAATAAAAGCAAGGAGTGATTTTCAAACGTAAAAGGGATGCTTAGACTTTACACTCTCATCTCTGCATTTGCCTATAAAAACTATTTCCTTATACTTTTTACCTGTAATTGATAAAATATTTCTGTGCTAAATATAATAATCCAGCAAATATAGTTCTATTAATTTACAAACTTAACCTAATGAAAACTGTGTAGTAGTAGTATTGCAGAAAACGGAGGCTTAGACATGATTAGGAATTAGTTTGTGTTTTGAAATTAAGTTATCTAAATAACCAAAGAATTACTCCAGGCCAGCTTATGGCCAGATATATGATTCTGTGGTGTATATGGATGTGCAAAACTCCTAATGAGATCTAGAAAGAGTTTAGATTTTAGTTTTTCACAAGTTGGAATTTGAAAAGATGATACCTGGGACTTGAAAGTGTATCTATCTATCTGTCTGTCTATCTATCTATCTGTATGTATGTATATGCATATGTGTGTATCTATGTAGTTGAGAGAGAGAGTTAGTGAGTGGGAGGGAGAGGGAGAATCTGAAGCAGACTCCAGTCTGAGCACAGAGCTCAACTGAACCATGGGGGGCCCCTGAAACTATTATATTTGGATTGTTAAGTAGATTTACAAGGAGCATTGTGATTATAATAAAAATTATAGTAATATAATGGTATTAGTGGTATTATTACCACTGGTTTAGTGGTGTTTTTTTATTTTTTAAAAGATTTTATTTATTTATTTGAGAGAGAGAGAGAGAAAGGGAGCATGAGTGGGGGAGGGGCAGAGGGCAAGGGAGAAGCAGGCTCTCCACTCCCCATTTCTGGGGCTCTATCCCAGAAATGCCTAGGCATCCCTGGTTTAGTGGTGCTTTCAATAGGTAAAAACTATTTCAGATAGTTAAAATAGTATGCCTTGAGTATCTTTGTGGCAGCCTTACTTACAGAAACGTAAGTGTAAGGTAACGATGACCTTTTCTAAGGTGACAGAGTATGGAGGGAGCTTAAAAGGGCCTGATCTCTTAGGACAGGTAGGTGCTATACAGTACGGCAAGCACTGTGTTTGAAGTCAAAAGATACAGTGGCATCCAGATTCTGTCACTTGGTAGCTGTGGTATCCCAGAAAAACTTGTTTAACCTGTTTGAATGTCACAGACCTCATTCATAAAAATGGTTCTAATACCTACCTCTCAGGTATGTGTAATGAACAAGTATGGAAACACTTTGTAAACTGTTAAGGGCACTATAGAAACATGAGACAAAAATGATCACAGCAGTATTAGTGATTTACTAAATATCGAGGACCCTTTTTTGAAATGTGAAGATTTCTGAAGGGCAATAAAATAAATAGCAGTAGTGTTAAGAAAAGAAGGGGAAAGTTAGAATGGGCAGGTGGATTTCTAATTTGGGCTATGTTAAATTTCAGTGACATTGTGTTAGGTATACAGTTGACCCTTGAACAAGATGGGTTTGAATTGTTTGTCCACTTACACTCAGATTTTTTTGATACAGTACAGTACTGTTAATGTATTTTCCTCTTCCTTATGATTTTCTTCATAACCTCTTCTTTAGTTTATATTGTAGGAGTACAGTATATAATATATAGGACATACAAAATGTGTTAATTGACTTTACGTTATTGATAAGGTCAGCATTAGGTTATAATTTACTCTGACCTTCCGTGCTTAGTTTACAGAGTCAATATTCAAATGAGGATTAAGAAGTAGATGAGATCTACAGATCTAATGATCTCTACTCTAGAGATCTAAGGTCTTCTATTTAAATATTTTGGTTTTTAATATACACTTTTGCTATTTTTAAGTCTAATTGCTTTTGAAGTAGGAAGTTCAATAGGAGATGAGTAAAGTTTTGGGGGAATCCAAAGTTATATGTGAAGTTTGGACTGCACGGCTATCAATGCCCTTAACCCTTGCATTGTGCTAGGGTCGATACCTAGTATAGTGACTTGGTACTTGAGACCTCCTCAGTGAGCTTGTTGTTGTTACTTTTAGAGAAAAAGAAAGAGAGAGCATGTGAGAGGGGTGAGGAGGGGCAGAAGAAGAGAAACAGAAAGATTCCCAAGTAGGCTTTGTGCACATGATGGAGCCCAACATGGGGCTTAATCTCCCAACCCAGAGATCATGAACTGAACTGAAATCAACAGTCAGTTGCTTAACTGACTGAGCCATATAGGTGACTCCTCAGTGAGATTATTTTAGGTGTTTTGAACTTAAATATATTTGTTATTGAATACCAGCTATATACCAGGCTGTACAAGTTGAGGGGTTAGGCTGTAGTGGTTGATGCAGAAAAATGAAGAATAACAACCCACTGTAAGTCACTGTTAGTGGTTCATATAAGAAAATAGGAATGTTAGGTTAGGGAACAGTGGGGGAGTTTGCAGTTAGAATGGGGATGAGAATACAAGCAGAATTTTGTTGGTCAGAAACAATCTCTCTGAGTGTGGCAAGAGCTGTCAAGTAAAGGATGAGAAGGACCAGTTGTGTGAAGGTCTTGGAGACCTTCTAGACATTCTAGACAGACAGAACCGTGGATCACACCTGTTCATCATTTCACTCTAATGTCTTGGAATGACCAGGAAGCAGGAAGATCCACCCCATTGTCATAACCATTGGTATTATTGTTGTTTGTAGAAAAGAAAATGGGTATACTAAAATAAGTGCCTGGTACCTTTTAGGTAATTAATAAATAAATGTTCTTATTATTCCCTTATGAAAGCTTATTATACTTTTTGGAGAGTTTCATACCTATATCTAAAACTTTTTACTATTATTTAAACATAATTTCATGAAAAGTTTTTCTTCCTACTTTGGCATTGCATTTAACCATTATCCTGTCAATAAAGTTTCCAAGCCTTTGTTTATACAAATGAAGCAGCAGTTACCACACTGTATTCTTTATACTCAACATGATCTACTCCAAGGTTTCTTATGTCAGGTGTCCTATTTTTACATGGAAAAAGGTTCTGCTGTTCGGAACAGCTTAAATTTGTAGCAAATATACTTACTAAAGAATTTATTTAAATACATATTTTTAATATCCTTTAATTTGGTGGGGAATGCAAAGGAGAGTTAGGTGTTTTGTTAGTTCCTGTGGAAATGTACATATAAGTCAGTGTTCTGTCCAAGAAAATATTTACTCTAGCATTTGATGCTCAGTTTACAGCCAGTGGCCAAATGAAGATTAAACATTATATTTAATTTAGAAAGCATATATGAGTTTTTAAAATGTTTTGGTTTTCAGTATATGCTTTTCTTATTTGTGAGTCTGATTACTATGAAAGTAGGAAGTTCAGATATTTTCTTAGAAAAGGATTAGGAAATCTTTATGCAACTCATTTTTGTTGTTCATTTTAACAGAGTAATTCTGAGAGTCTCCCAGAGACATACCTTGATCATTTATCTGGGCATGCAGATCAGAAAGGGGAAAGTACATTAAATGAGCAAGTAGAAGGTAAGACTTGTATTTTATTAAAAAGTCATTTGATAAAATATTGGTGTAAAATGGGAGCACTGACATATTTCAATATCCAAAGAAAATCATCTATTGAATTAGAGATAAAGAGAAAGATTGAAAAGGTGATAAGTTGAAGTCTTATCAGGTGTCAGTGTCGGTAACACATGAAATTGAGGGTGCCACAAAGGAGCTTACTTAGTGGTTCCATGTCAAGGTACTCTAAGACCAAAGGAACGCCAGGAAATAAGTGGAAAGGATAAAAAGGGTGACTGACGAGAAAGTCAAGAATACGGGGAGTAAATGAAGGACAATAAGCAGCTGTCAGAGTGGAAGGTGGTAAAGTAGAACAATTCTTTATTTTTTATTTTCTTTTTAAAATTTTTTTATTTTTTATTAACATATAATATGTTCTTAGCTACAGGGGTACAGGTCTGTGAATCTCCAGGTTTACACACTGCACAGCATTGGCCAAAGCACATATTCTCCCCAATGTCCATAACCCCACCAAAATAATTCTTTTAAATGAGGAGCAGACTATTTGAAATGCAGGAATAATATCAGGTGAGCTTCCAGTACCAAAACCTGTCAGAGTAGGATACCGAAATTTTCCTGCTCTTACTGCTTTCCTCATGGTTGGGAAGACATTCAGGACTGCCCTAGTTGATGATGCAGAGCGATGTTCTAGTCACCAATAAGTGTGTGTATCTTAATGGCATAAAAATGGTGGTACTTCATAAATAGTATCATTGAGTGCAAAGTAAGAGTATTGGAAGGAAGAAGGGAGGAGGGTCAGTTCGGGGGAAATCAAGGAAACTTTAGCCATGATAAGAAGTCCATTAGAAAGCTTACGACTTTTAAGACATTTCCAGTTTCGAAGAATTGATAGTGATGCACATAAGGCTTGCTTCTAGAAGGTGAAGTTAAGGTAAAGGAATGTGGTAGCAGATACAGTATGGACTAGAATTTCTCCAACTTTAGTAATCAGAGACATTGCTAAAAATGCAGATTGTGAGCAAAAGGTCTGGGATTCTGCATTCTGACCTCTCAGGTGATGCCAGTGTCTGTGGTCCCTGTGTCATGTGCTCTGTAGCAAGGGGTTTCTGCAGAAAAGTCTGGAAGGGCCAGTGGATAGTTCAAGACACCATGGGATCAAGGAAAAGCATTATTTTGTTTTTATTTGTGAGCATGTTTTTAGCTAGGGGGGAGCAAGGAGATGCAGAAAGAGAGGTAATAGATGTGAGATACTAGTGCTGAATAAAGAGGAAAGAAGTGGTGAAGATAAACCCTAGTAAAATGGGTGTAAAAGCAGAACAATCAAGACCATAGATCCAGAAATAACTCTGTTTTAAAGATTTATTTTAGGGAGAGAGAATGAGAGAGACAGTGAGTGATTAGGGGGACGGGCAAAGGGAGAGGGAGAGAGATGCCTCAAACAGGTTCACTTCTGAGACTAGAGCCCGATGCGGGGCTCAATCCCAAGATGGTGCCATCATGACTTGAGCCAAAATCAACAGCTGGATGACCAATTCGCTGCTCCACCCAGGCGCCCCCTGAATTACTTTACTTAATGGCTTATAAAACAGTGGTACTTCCTAAGTAGTATCATTGAGTGCAAAGTAAGAGAATTGGAAGGAGAAAGAGAGCAGGGTCAGTTCGTGGGGATCAGGGAAGCTTAGAAAGTTAATGACTTTTAATACATTTCCACTTTTGAAGAATTGATAGTGACGAACATGAGGCTTGCTCTAGAAGTTGAAGTTAAGGTAACAGAATGTGGCAGTGACTCAGTATGGGCCAGAATTTCTCCAATTTTACTGAATCCTCGGAGACCTTATTAAAAATGCACATGGTGAGGGGCGCGTGTGTGGCTCAGTGGCTTAATCCTCTGCCTTGGGCTCAGGTCATAATCTCAGGATCCTGGGATTGAGCCCCACATCTGGCTCTCTGCTCCACAGGGAGCCTGCTTCCACCTCTCTCTCTGCCTGCCTTTCTGACTACTTGAGATCTCTGTCTGTCAAAGAAATAAATAAAATCTTTCAAAAAATAATGAACAGTATGACCACAGGTCTGGGATCCTGCATTCTGACCTGTCAGGTGATGCGAATGCCAGTGGTCCTTGGGCCATGTGCTGCATCGCAAGGGTGTAGACTACCACCTACAGACACCTGGAAAGGCCCTGGATACTTCAAAGCACCACAGGATGAAGGAAATCATTATTTTCTTTTTATTTGTAAGCATGTTTTCAGCTTGAGAGGAGCAAGGGGATGTAGAAGGAGTTGTCATAAATGTAAAATATCAGTGCTAAATAAGGAGGAGAGAAATGGTGGAAGTAATCCATAATAAAAGGGGTGTAAAAGCAGAAAAATCAATACCATAGTTCCAGCAGTAACTCTGTTGTAAGGATTTCTGTATTTATTCTATGGAGAGAGAATGAGAAAGGCAGAGAGTGATCAGGGGAGGGGCAATGAGAAGGGTAGGGATTCCTCAAGGAGACTGGCTTCCAAGCCTGGAGGCAGATGTGCGACTGTATCCAGGGACCTTTCGATCATGATGGGAGCTGAAATCAAGAGCCGGATGTGCAATCTGAGGCTCGATTCACGTGTCCTCAGAAACTACTTTTTTTTTCTTTTTTTCAGAAATTATTTTTGAGGAAGGGGACAGTGATGGGAAAAGGGAAAAAGAAAGGCACGTTAGCTGAGAAGTTTTGGAGTTGAGCAGGAAACGCCAGAGAATTCACTTGTGATGGCCTCAGGGTATTTGCACTAGAACAGATTTAATCACAGCAGCACCACAAAGAATACTGAAAGCAGATGGAGTGCTAGACATGGGGTAAATCATAGCCACATATTCATCCTCCTCAGGTCTATTGGACATCAAAGATAGAGGTTATGTTGGTATTTATTATTCATTGCGATTTGGAAGCTATGGCTTTTTTTCTGTAAAGATATTTAATTTTTTGATAGGATAGCTGTTTCCAAAAAACCTTGAAAGACTGATATGATCTACCAAACCAAACTCCTTTTGGAAACTATAGAATTACAGGATTATTCCCTAAATGTTAAAATTTTTATTATCAGTAAGTGTGACACTAATTCTGAAATACCTATTTTTTAAATTTTAATAAATAGAATATTTTTTAAGAAAAGAATTAGGAGAAAATAATTTCTTTTAGGCTTTTTTTAGCATTCACTTGAGAGTGGGTGGCAGGATTATATTTAGATGTTTGTGCCCAGCTGGGAATACTAGGTAGAGGTCTAAAGATTGCTTATTGAAAATAAAGTTTCTTAGCCTTATATTTATAGCTTTAAATTTACAAGTATTGGTCAAATTATATTCAATGTTACTAGAAAAAGCATCTTCCCAAGCCAAATATTAAAATATTTCCTATATTCTCTACAACTTTATTTAGAGTTGGCTTTCCCAGCAATAATGGGAATCACTGAGAATTTAGTATACAGTACCATCTTCTCAACTATGTACGCATTGTCTATCTCCTTGTTTTATTATTTTTATTTTTTTTTTTTAGAGAGCAAGAAATTGGGGAGGCAGGGAGGGAAGGCAGAAAGAGAGGGAGTGAGAGAACCCTAAGCAGCAGGCTTCATGCTTATCATGAGGTCTGATGCGGGGCTCGATCTCATGACCCTGAGATCATGACCTGAGCTGACATCCAGAGTCAAACACTTAACTCACTGAGCCACCCAGATGCCCCTTTATTATTGTTGTTGTTGTTGTTGTTATTATTTTTAATTATTTTATTGATTTGAAAGAGATTGAGAGAAAAAGTGGGAGAAGCAGACTCCTCACTGACGTGTGAGCCCGATGCAGGACTCCATCCCAGGACCCAGTCATGCCCTGAGCTGAAAGCAGCCGTTTAACTGACTGAGCCACCCAGGCGCCCCCCTTCATTAATTTTGATGAATAGGTGGAATATTGGTTTTCAGGAGTACTATATCATTTAAAAATAATATTCTCCTGATATTCTCCTATTGATTAACCATATCTAATTTGTGCTCTACTTAATGTACCAGTTAACTCAGGGCCTTTCATCAGTCATATGATCAGATTGGTACTAATAAATTGTACAGTATTTTTTTCACCCCTGTAGTTTTATGTTCTTTCTTTACTTGTAGAACTAACACTATATTTTCAAAAGATTTTCAATTATCTCCTAGAGTAGTGAATACAGACAATAAATTCAAACTTATTTACTTATACAAGTGACATGCTCCTGTTACTTCCTCATGAGCTTTGTGGATCCAAGAAGCAGGACTTTTAAAACAAAGCACCTACAGGAAGATATGGAACAGAAAAACTATAAAATAAATACATGCAACTTAAAACAGTTCATGTAGAATAATTCCCACTTGATGCCTTTTGTAAAGTAATGAGCAGAGTTGGTTGCTAGGGACCCAAGATTGTTTGTTTATTCATTTAATATAGATTTATTCTGTACTGGCTCTGATAATTTTATAGCCTCAATATTTCTAGAACGATTCTGTCAGTTCAGGTGTGCTTCATCT